>NC_091287.1:452295172-452596006 GCF_032444005.1 Ranitomeya imitator | reverse complement strand
CTCAGTCCTCCCAGGTCGGTTGGAGAATACGGCCCGGAAGGGTTCCAGTGTGGTTTGCAACTGCACCCGCTTACCTCCACATCCTCGATGGACCCATTGGCCTTGGCTTGGGCCAGCAAGTCCAGGAGGGTGTCTTCCTCCCCGTCTTCGGGTAAGCTGCAGACCGGTAGGATGAAAGGTTCACGTTCGTGATGAGCCTTCATCATGTTGACGTGAAAGGCCTTTTGCCTACCCCGAGCGTGGTCAAGCGTGACCACGTACGTGACCGGGTTGAGCTGTTGGTGGACGACGTACGGGCCCTCCCAGGCTGCCTGAAGCTTATCCGTTGGTACGGGGACCAGCACCCACACCTTTTGACCTACGTGGTAGGTCCGCTCCACTATGGACACTTCAGAAGGGTTCGGCTCCTCTTCCCAGGATTCTCTTACCAACCCAAGGGGTCCCCGGACTCGCCTGCCGTACAGGAGCTCGAAGGGGGAGAACCCCGTCGAGGCCTGCGGAACCTCTCGGTAAGCGAACAGCAGGTGTGGGAGGTACCGCTCCCAGTCACGCCCTTGAGTCTCAACCAGCATGCTTAGCATCTGTTTGAGGGTACCATTGAAGCATTCACACAAGCCATTGGTCTGTGGGTGATACGCACTCGATACCAGGTGCTTCACCTGCATTTTCTTACAGAGAGCCTCCATTAGGCGAGACATAAATTGGGTCCCTTGATCAGTAAGCATTTCCCTGGGAAATCCTACACTTGAAAAGATAGCCAACAGGGCACCCGCCACCTTATCTGCCCTAGTTGACGACAGAGCTACTGCCTCTGGGTACCGGGTAGCGTAGTCTACCACAGTAAGGATATATTGCTTTCCAGAGCTGCTGGGGACGGCCAGCGGGCCCACAATGTCCACCGCGATCCTCTGGAAAGGCTCCTCTATCACTGGCAAAGGGATCAGGGGAGCCTTAAGAGCAGGCCCCACCTTCCCCACTCTTTGACAAGTGATACAGGAGCGGCAGTAGTTTGACACATCTGTCCCCATCTTAGGCCAATAGAAGTGTTGAGACAGCCGGGCCTTAGTTTTGCTGATCCCCAAGTGTCCAGCTAGCGGGATCTCATGGGCAATCCGCAACAACTCACCCCGGAATTGCTGCGGGACGACCAGCTGTCTTTCCCTCAACCACTCCTTTTGTGATTCTCCGGGTACTGTCTCCCGGTACAACCTTCCTTGTTCTCAGAACACCTTCTCCTTATCAGTCTCGGAGAAGGGCGTCCCGGCAAGTTGTCTCAAACTCTCTAGGCTCGCATCTGTGTGCAGAGCGGCCTGAAACTCCTGGCTAGGGGAAGCCAGAAGCGACGTCAGGGTCCCTTCCCCACGGGAACCCTCTTGGACCTGCTCTGGGTCCACCTCTGGTTCAGTCACAGTAATGACTGAGGAGGGTCCGGAAGGCCGACAGTTATCTGCGTTCCGGGCACTCTGACTGCGGGTGACAGCAGCTACGTAGGCTGTCTCCCCGGGGATTTCTAAAGGCCCATCCGCCGGCGCTGCTATGGGCTCTACCTCCCCATCCACCCCCAACACTTCAGGGGCAGTGCTACTTATGGGCCAGTTACCTTCCTCGGTGGCACTGGTCACTTTCATGGCGTCACCTTCCTCACGGTTCCCATGCATCTCCCCATTTCTTGTAGCACCGACACTTGCCCCTGTTAGGGGTTCCTCAGCCGTCTCACTTCGCAGAGCGACGTGGCTGGGCACGCCTGTACCTATGGACACATTAACCTTCACAGAAAAATCATGATCAGGTTCAGCTGGCACAGGTACAACATTTTCACCATCAATCCTAGGGAAAAAATGGTTAATCGATGCATCATTACAAGATAAAGCATGGTCAGGTAACACATGCGATTTCCCATCATCATCATCATCATCAGGGTTAACTTTACCCTTATTAGTAGATTGGGGAGGGGTGTCAGGGACGTAGTATGCAACCATCCTCCCCAAATCAGTCCCCAACAAAACATCAGTGGGCAAATTATCAGACAGCCCCACTTCCTTCACCCCGCTCCCGGCACCCCAATCAATAAAAACCCGGGCCATCGGTAAGGGACAGCTGATGCCCCCAATCCCAGTGACAGTTAGGGTTTTCCCCGGAATGATTTCTTCAGGGGCCGCCAGTTCGGGTCGGATGAGGGTTCGTTCAGCCCCGGTGTCCTTGAGGCCTGTAGCAACATGGCCTCCCACAGTGACGTGCTGTACGTTGTCACACACCCTCCCAACCACACCACCCACCAAAAGAACTGCTGCATTAGGCCCTGGGGCCTTGGCTTGGGTGTTCTTCTGCTTGGTTGGGCAGGAGAGACTGATATGACCAGTCTGATGGCAGGTGTAACACGTGCGAGGTTCGGTGGTCGGTCTGGTGCTGTTGGCCACGGGGCCAGGACCTCTGGTGTGTTGGCTGGCAGGGGTACTGGCGTTGGTTGCAGGCTTACCCCCTCTCCAGCTGGTGGTGATTGGCTTCCGCCCTTCCGATCTACGGTTGGCCTCATAGGCATCGGCAATCTGTGCTGCTTTCGTCACGTCTTTGGGTTCTCTGTCCATCACGAACTGTCGCACCTCAGCTGGGCAAAGATGAAAGAACTGGTCTTTGATCATCAGGTCTCGCAGCTGTGCAAAGGTGGTCACTGACAGTCCTTGGGTCCACTGGTCAAAGTGGGTCCCCAGTCCATGCACCACATCACTGTAACTGTCGTGTGGGCCACGTTGGAGGGTCCGGAACTTTCTACGGTACACCTCGGGTGTAAGCTGGTACTTGGCTATCAGAGCCTTTTTGATGGCCTCATAGTCACCATCTTGTTCTTGAGGGAGGGCAGCAAACGCCTCCAGAGCTTTACCTCTCAGCCCTGGTGTCAGGTATCGGGCCCATTCATCTGTAGGTAGCTGGTACTGCCTGCAGGCTTTCTCAAAGGCCCGCAGAAAAGTGTCCAAGTCCCCGTCCTTCTCCATAACAGGAAAGTGATCGGGCCGGGGCTTAGGTATCTGAGCGCTGGTGGGCTCACGTCTCTGGGCGGTGGAGGGCATCCCCCCCTGCCGGAGCATCTCCAGTTCATGTGCTCGCTGGGCTTGGCGCTCGGCTCTCTCAGCCTCCCGCTCGGCCTCTCGCTCGGCTGGCTCCTGGTATTGCTGGATCAGCTGCAGACGCCTCTCTAGGTCATCTGCGGAGCATTGTTGCAGAGCCAGCTGCAGGAGGAGGTCTGCACCCCCCTGGTTGTCAGTAGGGCCCGTATTCAGTGGTTGGACCTCTGCTGCAGCACCATGTTCGCTTGTGCTGGCTTCTGCGGCCTCTGGGCTCTGTGGCCTGGCTTGGTCTGCTTCAAATTGCACCAGTTCAGCGACCATTTGAGCCTTGGTCTTGCCCTGGGGGTTCAGGCCATGGCACGTGCATATCCCAGCAAGAAAGTCCTTCTTCTGCTGGTTGTACCAGGCTTCCCCTTTCGCAGCCATGGTTGCCAAATAAAAGATAGGATAGAAAAACGAAGAGAAAGGGAAGGGATAATTACCAGTACGCAATTGTCTCACAACTAAAAAGCACTGAGTTCGTTCTCCAAACTTATTTGCGCAGAGTCCTCGCAAGAACTTTCTGCAAGTTTTTAGTGAGAGGAATGATTACTCAAACCAAATCACTAATGCTCTAAGATATCCCACCGCCTTGCCACCAATTGTCACGATTCCCCTGACCGCTGTCACCAATGGGTCAGGATTCACACCGTGACCGTCACTCCTACGTCACGGATTGAGGTGACTTTAGGCCAACAGATGGCTATCACATGTGCAGGGGGACTTATCTTAGTTATCCCTCCACTCCACGATGTGATGAAAAACCACACACAAGGCTATTGACCTCTTAGTTTACAGCAGGGGCTTATTCTAGGTATCCCACTGCTTTTCTATATACCACGAACTGCAGGGATTTATGTATATCCCGCTTACAGTTCCCCTTAACACTTGCAGCTCTCTGGCGCCCCCCTTACTCTCAGGTCAGATTAGGTACTGCACCCTGGGTAATTAGTCGCCAGAAAGGCTGCCTGCTATGTACTGGCTATTGGGCACGCTGCAGCGACGCGATAACTACTCCCACTCAGGCAGGAACAATAATTATCAAACCCGCAGTTGCTTCAGCATAATCCAACAGTCAGCACACTTTCGCTGCCACCAGCTTCGATTAAACGGGTCCGAAGCTAACCCAACTCAACAGTAACAGTAGCGTATTTCACTTCAGAAGACTTAGGGTATAGTATTTAGAGCATGGAGAAGAACTAACATATAATAGTATATCCCATTAAAAATAATTAGGCAGGGCTTTATCAAAAATAGTTTATAAAGATGTTACAAATGAGACAATTGCAAATATGCACATGGGTAATTATAACATAAAGGGAATAAATGAGAAAAGCAACACTCACATGTTTAAAGCATGACAGGCATCCAGGCTAGTGGAGTTTTTCCATATGTCCCAGCTCATTTGGACGTGCTGCTGGCTTCAGAAAACAAGCAGTCCAGAAGGAGACATCAGCAGAAGAGTGCCTCCTCAGAGCCTGCCAGACACTTAAACCCTTAAGGCTGTGACATCACAGAAAGGCTGACTTATCCAGACCCTCCTCTCTCTACATTCTGCCTAAACTTTAAACTATTCTCGCTAATTTCTATAACTTCACTACAAAACACGTCATAGTTCTAACAAACCCATCAATCATCTCGGGTTAACGTGAGCATTCTAATGAGATCAAATATGTCCTATCTGGGATACATATTTACAGAGAAAACCCTACTTCTTTACCAGACGGAGTTAGAAGCCCGAGTTTCAAGGGATGGGTACCTACACCGAGTGGGAATACGAATATATATTTTCGTGTTCTTACCGTAAACATGGTGCATAATATCGTACCAAAACCAAACAAAGGATCTTTCATGAATTTTGGAGCCACTTTACCAGTTCTGACTAGTGAAGGTGGGAGGGGTGAGGGACTTTCCTCTGAGCCTGGAATTTACGACCCCAGGGCAATTAAACCCCCTTCTAGCATACAGTCCGTAGCCCAGAGAGAAACAAGTAGAGTCAGCTAGTGAAGGGGGGGTTTAGCCCACCTCATGAGCTGACGAGCAACTAAACTTATGATATTTCATACCATATCGTGACACATGCATAGCTCCTTATTCCCATTCTTGCATGAATGGTCCTTATCCCCATCTTTGTCTGCATGGCTCCATATTCCCATCCTTGTTTTCATGGCTCCTTATCCCCATCCTTGTCTGCATGGCTCCTTATTCCCATCCTCGTCTGCATGGCTCCTTATTGCCATCCTTGTATGCATGGCTCCTCATCCCCATCCTTGTATGCATGGCTACTTATTCCCATCCTTGCATGCATACCTCCTTATTCCCATCCTTGCATGAATGGCTCCTTATTCCCATCCTTGTCTGCATGGCTCTTTATTCCAATCCTTGTCTGCATGGCTCCTTATCCCCATCCTTGTCTGCATGGCTCCTTATTCCAATCCTTGTCTGCATGGCTCCTTATCCCCATCCTTGTCTGCATGGCTGCTTTTCCAAATCCTTGTCTGCATGGCTGCTTATTCCCATCCTTGTATGCATGGCTCCTTGTTCCCATCCTTGTCTGCATGGCTCCTTATTCCCATCCTTGTCTGCATGGTTCATCATCCCCATCCTTGTGTGTATGGCCCCCCATGAGAAAGGCAGAAAAAAACCATCCTACTTACCTTCACATGCAGCATCTCATTCAGGTGCCAGCAGCTCCTGCGCTCATTAAGGGAATAAATAATTGGTAAAAGGGTAAAAGGTGCACCAAACTGTTTGGCCACACCAAGGGTGCACCGAACGCCTGTATTTGGTTTGAGCAGTCATTTTGGGCTGATAAATTTCTTTTAAATGGAACCTGTCACCATGAAAATGCTGTCCAATCTGCAACTATCATGTAATAGACTGGGGGAGCTGAAAATATTTATTTATACCATATACACTTGTGTATAAGCAGACCGAAATATAAGCCGAGGCACCTAATTTTGCCTTGAAAAACTGGGAAAACTTATTGACTCGAGTATAAGCTGGGTATGCATTGTCCCCCAATCCCCATTCTGTTATGCATGGCTACTTATTGCCACCCTTGTATGCATGGCTCCTTATTCCCATCCTTGTCTGCATGGAAACATATCCCCATCCTTGTATGCATGGCTCCTTAGGCCCATCCTTGTATGCATGGCTCCTTATTCCCATCCTTGCATGCATGGCTCCTTATCCCCATCTTTGTCTGCATGGCTCCTTATCCCCGTCCTTGTATGCATGGCTCCTTATCCCCATCCTTGTATGCATGGCTCCTTATTCCCATCCTTGTATGCATGGCTCCTTATCCCCATTCTTGTCTGCATGGCTCCTTATTCCCATCCTTGCATGCATAGCTCCTTATTCCCATCCTTGCATGAATGGCTCCTTTTCCCCATCTTTGTCTGCATGGCTCCATATTCCCATCCTTGTTTTCATGGCTCCTTATCCCCATCCTTGTCTGCATGGCTCCTTATTCCCATCCTTGCATGCATAGCTCCTTATTCCCATCCTTGCATGAATGGCTCCTTATCCCCATCTTTGTCTGCATGGCTCCATATTCCCATCCTTGTTTTCATGGCTCCTTATCCCCATCCTTGTCTGCATAGCTCCTTATCCCCATCCTTGTATGCATGGCTCCTTATCCCCATCCTTGTATGCATGGCTACTTATTCCCATCCTTGCATGCATAGCTCCTTATCCCCATCCTTGTATGCATGGCTCCTTATCCCCATCCTTGTATGCATGGCTCCTTATTCCCATCCTTGTATGCATGGCTCCTTATCCCCATCCTTGTATGCATGCCTACTTATTCCCATCCTTGCATGCATAGCTCTTTATTCCCATCCTTGCATGAATGGCTCCATATCCCCATCTTTGTCTGCATGGCTCCATATTCCCATCCTTGTTTTCATGGCTCCTTATCCCCATCCTTGTCTGCATGGCTCCTTATTCCCATCCTTGCATGCATATCTCCTTATTCCCATCCTTGCATGAATGGCTCCTTATCCCCATCTTTGTCTGCATGGCTCCTTATTCCCATCCTTGTATGCATGGCTCATTATCCCCATCCTTGTATGCATGGCTACTTATTCCCATCCTTGCATGCATAGCTCCTTATTCCCATCCTTGCATGAATGGCTCCTTATCCCCATCTTTGTCTGCATGGCTCCATATTCCCATCCTTGTTTTCATGGCTCCTTATTCCCATCCTTGTCTGCATGGCTCCTTATTCCCATCCTTGTATGCATGGCTCCTTATTCCCATCCTTGTATGCATGGCTCCTTATCCCCATCCTTGTATGCATGGCTACTTATTCCCATCCTTGCATGCATAGCTCCTTATTCCCATCCTTGCATGAATGGTCCTTATCCCCATCTTTGTCTGCGTGGCTCCATATTCCCATCCTTGTTTTCATGGCTCCTTATCCCCATCCTTGTCTGCATGGCTCCTTATCCCCATCCTTGTATGCATGGCTCCTTATCCCTATCCTTGTATGCATAGCTCCTTATTCCCATCCTTTCATGAATGGCTCCTTATCCCCATCTTTGTCTGCATGGCTCCATATTCCCTTCCTTGTTTTCATGGCTCCTTATCCCCATCCTTGTCTGCATGGCTCTTTATTCCCATCCTTGTATGCATGGCTCCTTATTCCCATCCTTGTATGCATGGCTCCTTATCCCCATCCTTGTCTGCATGGCTCCTTATTCCCATCCTTGCATGCATAGCTCCTTATTCCCATCCTTGCATGAATGGCTCCTTATCCCCATCTTTGTCTGCATGGCTCCTTATTCCCATCCTTGTATGCATGGCTCATTATCCCCATCCTTGTATGCATGGCTACTTATTCCCATCCTTGCATCCATAGCTCCTTATTCCCATCCTTGCATGAATGGCTCCTTATCCCCATCTTTGTCTGCATGGCTCATTATTCCCATCCTTGCATGCATGGCTCCTTATCCCCATCTTTGTCTGCATGGCTCCTTATCCCCGTCCTTGTATGCATGGCTCCTTATCCCCATTCTTGTCTGCATGGCTCCTTATTCCCATCCTTGCATGAATGGCTCCTTATTCCCATCCTTGTATGCTTGGTTCCTTATTCCCATCTTTGTCTGCATGGCTCCTTATCCCCGTCCTTGTATGCATGGCTCCTTATCCCCATCCTTGTATGCATGGCTACTTATTCCCATCCTTGCATGCTGTCACGATTCCCCTGACCACTGTCACCAATGGGTCAGGATTCACACCGTGACCGTCACCCCTACGTCACGGATTGAGGTGACTTTAGACCAACAGACGGCTATCACATGTGCAGGGGGGCTTATCTTAGTTATCCCTCCACTCCACGATGTGATGAAAAACCACACACAAGGCTATTGACCTCTTAGTTAACAGCAGGGGCTTATTCTAGGTATCCCACTGCTTTTCTATATACCACGAACTGCAGGGATTTATGTATATCCCGCTTACAGTTCCCCTTAACACTTGCAGCTCTCTGGCGCCCCCCTTACTCTCAGGTCAGATTAGGTACTGCACCCTGGGTAATTAGTCGCCAGAAAGGCTGCCTGCTATGTACTGGCTATTGGGCACGCTGCAGCGACGCGATAACTACTCCCACTCAGGCAGGAACAATAATTATCAAACCCGCAGTTGCTTCAGCATAATCCAACAGTCAGCACACTTTCGCTGCCACCAGCTTCGATTAAACGGGTCCGAAGCTAACCCAACTCAACAGTAACAGTAGCGTATTTCACTTCAGAAGACTTAGGGTACGGTTTTTAGAGCATGGAGAAGAACTAACATATAATAGTATATCCCATTAAAAATAATTAGGCAGGGCTTTATCAAAAATAGTTTATAAAGATGTTACAAATGAGACAATTGCAAATATGTACATGGGTAATTATAACATAAAGGGAATAAATGAGAAAAGCAACACTCACATGTTTAAAGCATGACAGGCATCCAGGCTAGTGGAGTTTTTCCATATGTCCCAGCTCATTTGGACGTGCTGCTGGCTTCAGAAGACAAGCAGTCCAGAAGGAGACATCAGCAGAAGAGTGCCTCCTCAGAGCCTGCCAGACACTTAAACCCTTAAGGCTGTGACATCACAGAAAGGCTGACTTATCCAGACCCTCCTCTCTCTACATTCTGCCTAAACTTTAAACTATTCTCGCTAATTTCTATAACTTCACTACAAAACACGTCATAGTTCTAACAAACCCATCAATCATCTCGGGTTAACGTGAGCATTCTAATGAGATCAAATATGTCCTATCTGGGATACATATTTACAGAGAAAACCCTACTTCTTTACCAGACGGAGTTAGAAGCCCGAGTTTCAAGGGATGGGTACCTACACCGAGTGGGAATACGAATATATATTTTCGTGTTCTTACCGTAAACATGGTGCATAATATCGTACCAAAACCAAACAAAGGATCTTTCATGAATTTTGGAGCCACTTTACCAGTTCTGACTAGTGAAGGTGGGAGGGGTGAGGGACTTTCCTCTGAGCCTGGAATTTACGACCCCAGGGCAATTAAACCCCCTTCTAGCATACAGTCCGTAGCCCAGAGAGAAACAAGTAGAGTCAGCTAGTGAAGGGGGGGTTTAGCCCACCTCATGAGCTGACGAGCAACTAAACTTATGATATTTCATACCATATCGTGACACATGCATAGCTCCTTATTCCCATTCTTGCATGAATGGTCCTTATCCCCATCTTTGTCTGCATGGCTCCATATTCCCATCCTTGTTTTCATGGCTCCTTATCCCCATCCTTGTCTGCATGGCTCCTTATTCCCATCCTCGTCTGCATGGCTCCTTATTGCCATCCTTGTATGCATGGCTCCTCATCCCCATCCTTGTATGCATGGCTACTTATTCCCATCCTTGCATGCATACCTCCTTATTCCCATCCTTGCATGAATGGCTCCTTATTCCCATCCTTGTCTGCATGGCTCTTTATTCCAATCCTTGTCTGCATGGCTCCTTATCCCCATCCTTGTCTGCATGGCTCCTTATTCCAATCCTTGTCTGCATGGCTCCTTATCCCCATCCTTGTCTGCATGGCTGCTTTTCCAAATCCTTGTCTGCATGGCTGCTTATTCCCATCCTTGTATGCATGGCTCCTTGTTCCCATCCTTGTCTGCATGGCTCCTTATTCCCATCCTTGTCTGCATGGTTCATCATCCCCATCCTTGTGTGTATGGCCCCCCATGAGAAAGGCAGAAAAAAACCATCCTACTTACCTTCACATGCAGCATCTCATTCAGGTGCCAGCAGCTCCTGCGCTCATTAAGGGAATAAATAATTGGTAAAAGGGTAAAAGGTGCACCAAACTGTTTGGCCACACCAAGGGTGCACCGAACGCCTGTATTTGGTTTGAGCAGTCATTTTGGGCTGATAAATTTCTTTTAAATGGAACCTGTCACCATGAAAATGCTGTCCAATCTGCAACTATCATGTAATAGACTGGGGGAGCTGAAAATATTTATTTATACCATATACACTTGTGTATAAGCAGACCGAAATATAAGCCGAGGCACCTAATTTTGCCTTGAAAAACTGGGAAAACTTATTGACTCGAGTATAAGCTGGGTATGCATTGTCCCCCAATCCCCATTCTGTTATGCATGGCTACTTATTGCCACCCTTGTATGCATGGCTCCTTATTCCCATCCTTGTCTGCATGGAAACATATCCCCATCCTTGTATGCATGGCTCCTTAGGCCCATCCTTGTATGCATGGCTCCTTATTCCCATCCTTGCATGCATGGCTCCTTATCCCCATCTTTGTCTGCATGGCTCCTTATCCCCGTCCTTGTATGCATGGCTCCTTATCCCCATCCTTGTATGCATGGCTCCTTATTCCCATCCTTGTATGCATGGCTCCTTATCCCCATTCTTGTCTGCATGGCTCCTTATTCCCATCCTTGCATGCATAGCTCCTTATTCCCATCCTTGCATGAATGGCTCCTTTTCCCCATCTTTGTCTGCATGGCTCCATATTCCCATCCTTGTTTTCATGGCTCCTTATCCCCATCCTTGTCTGCATGGCTCCTTATTCCCATCCTTGCATGCATAGCTCCTTATTCCCATCCTTGCATGAATGGCTCCTTATCCCCATCTTTGTCTGCATGGCTCCATATTCCCATCCTTGTTTTCATGGCTCCTTATCCCCATCCTTGTCTGCATAGCTCCTTATCCCCATCCTTGTATGCATGGCTCCTTATCCCCATCCTTGTATGCATGGCTACTTATTCCCATCCTTGCATGCATAGCTCCTTATCCCCATCCTTGTATGCATGGCTCCTTATCCCCATCCTTGTATGCATGGCTCCTTATTCCCATCCTTGTATGCATGGCTCCTTATCCCCATCCTTGTATGCATGCCTACTTATTCCCATCCTTGCATGCATAGCTCTTTATTCCCATCCTTGCATGAATGGCTCCATATCCCCATCTTTGTCTGCATGGCTCCATATTCCCATCCTTGTTTTCATGGCTCCTTATCCCCATCCTTGTCTGCATGGCTCCTTATTCCCATCCTTGCATGCATATCTCCTTATTCCCATCCTTGCATGAATGGCTCCTTATCCCCATCTTTGTCTGCATGGCTCCTTATTCCCATCCTTGTATGCATGGCTCATTATCCCCATCCTTGTATGCATGGCTACTTATTCCCATCCTTGCATGCATAGCTCCTTATTCCCATCCTTGCATGAATGGCTCCTTATCCCCATCTTTGTCTGCATGGCTCCATATTCCCATCCTTGTTTTCATGGCTCCTTATTCCCATCCTTGTCTGCATGGCTCCTTATTCCCATCCTTGTATGCATGGCTCCTTATTCCCATCCTTGTATGCATGGCTCCTTATCCCCATCCTTGTATGCATGGCTACTTATTCCCATCCTTGCATGCATAGCTCCTTATTCCCATCCTTGCATGAATGGTCCTTATCCCCATCTTTGTCTGCGTGGCTCCATATTCCCATCCTTGTTTTCATGGCTCCTTATCCCCATCCTTGTCTGCATGGCTCCTTATCCCCATCCTTGTATGCATGGCTCCTTATCCCTATCCTTGTATGCATAGCTCCTTATTCCCATCCTTTCATGAATGGCTCCTTATCCCCATCTTTGTCTGCATGGCTCCATATTCCCTTCCTTGTTTTCATGGCTCCTTATCCCCATCCTTGTCTGCATGGCTCTTTATTCCCATCCTTGTATGCATGGCTCCTTATTCCCATCCTTGTATGCATGGCTCCTTATCCCCATCCTTGTCTGCATGGCTCCTTATTCCCATCCTTGCATGCATAGCTCCTTATTCCCATCCTTGCATGAATGGCTCCTTATCCCCATCTTTGTCTGCATGGCTCCTTATTCCCATCCTTGTATGCATGGCTCATTATCCCCATCCTTGTATGCATGGCTACTTATTCCCATCCTTGCATCCATAGCTCCTTATTCCTATCCTTGCATGAATGGCTCCTTATCCCCATCTTTGTCTGCATGGCTCCATATTCCCATCCTTGTTTTCATGGCTCCTTATTCCCATCCTTGTCTGCATGGCTCCTTATTCCCATCCTTGTATGCATGGCTCCTTATTCCCATTCTTATCCCCATCCTTGTATGCATGGCTGCTTATTCCCATCCTTGTCTGCATGGCTACTTATTCCCATTCTTGTCTGCATGGTTCTTCATCCCCATCCTTGTATGTATGGCTCTTTATTCCCTTCCTTGTATGCATGGCTCCTTATTCCCAATCTTGTTTGCATGGCTACTTATCCTCATCCTTGTATGCATGGCTACTCATCCCCATCCTTGTATGCATGGCTCCTTATTCCCATCCTTGTCTGCATGGCTCCTTATCCCTATCCTTGTCTGCATGGCAACATATCCCCATCCTTGTCAGCATGGCTCCTTATTCCCATACTGGTATGCATGGCTCCTTATCCCCATCCTTGTCTGCATGGCTCCTTATTCCCATCCTGGTATGCATTTCTCCTTATCCCCATCCTTGTCTGCATGGCTCCTTATTCCCATCCTGGTATGCATGGCTCCTTATTCCCATCCTTGTATGCATGGCTCCTTATTCCCATTCTTATCCCCATCCTTGTATGCATGGCTGCTTATTCCCATCCTTGTCTGCATGGCTACTTATTCCCATTCTTGTCTGCATGGTTCTTCATCCCCATCCTTGTATGTATGGCTCTTTATTCCCTTCCTTGTATGCATGGCTCCTTATTCCCAATCTTGTTTGCATGGCTACTTATCCTCATCCTTGTATGCATGGCTACTCATCCCCATCCTTGTATGCATGGCTCCTTATTCCCATCCTTGTCTGCATGGCTCCTTATCCCTATCCTTGTCTGCATGGCAACATATCCCCATCCTTGTCAGCATGGCTCCTTATTCCCATACTGGTATGCATGGCTCCTTATCCCCATCCTTGTCTGCATGGCTCCTTATTCCCATCCTGGTATGCATTTCTCCTTATCCCCATCCTTGTCTGCATGGCTCCTTATTCCCATCCTGGTATGCATGGCTCCTTATTCCCATCCTTGTATGCATGGCTCCTTATTCCCATCCTTGTCTGCATGGCTCCTTATCCCCATCCTTGTCTGCATGGCTCCTTATTCCCATCTTTGTCTGCATGGCCCCTTATCCCCATCCTTGTCTGCATGGCTCCTTATTCCCATCCTTGTCTGCATGGCCCCTTATCCCCATCCTTGTCTGCATGGCTCCTTATCCCCATCCGTGTATGCATGGCTCCTTATTCCAATCCTTGTCTGCATGGCTCCTTATCCCCATCCTTGTCTGCATGGCTCCTTATTCCCATCCTTGTCTGCATGGCTCCTTATCCCCATCCTTGTATGCATGGCTCCTTGTTCCCATCCTTGTCTGCATGGCTCCTTATTCCCATCCTTGTATGCATGGTTCCTTATCCCCATCCTTGTATGCATAGCTCCTTGTTCCCATCCTTGTATGCATGGCTCCTTATTCCCATCCTTGTATGCATGGTTCCTTATTCCCATCCTTGTCTGCATGGCCCCTTATCACCATCCTTGTCTGCATGGCCCCTTATCACCATCCTTGTCTGCATGGCTCCTTATTCCCATCCTTGTCTGCATGGCCCCTTATCCCCATCCTTGTCTGCATGGCTCCTTATTCCCATCCTTGTCTGCATGGCTCCTTATCCCCATCCTTGTTTGCATGGCTCCTTATTCCAATCCTTGTGTGCATGGCTCCTTATTCCCATCTTTGTCTGCATGGCTCCTTATTCCCATCCTTGTCTGCATGGCTCCTTATCCCCATCCTTATATGCATGGCTCCTTATCCCCATCCTTGTATGCATGGCTCCTTGTTCCCATCCTTGTCTGCATGGCTCCTTATTCCCATCCTTGTATGCATGGCTCCTTATCCCCATCCTTGTCTGCATAGCTCCTTATTCCCATCCTTGTCTGCATGGCTCCTTATCCCCATCCTTGTATGCATGGCTCCTTGTTCCCATCCTTGTCTGCATGGCTCCTTGTTCCCATCCTTGTCTGCATGGCTCCTTATTCCCATCCTTGTATGCATGGCTCCTTATTACCATCCTTGTATGCATGGTTCCTTATCCCCATCCTTGTATGCATGGCTCCTTGTTCCCATCCTTGTATGCATGGCTCCTTATTCCCATCCTTGTATGCTTGGTTCCTTATTCCCATCCTTGTATGCATGGCTCCTTGTTCCCATCCTTGTATGCTTGGTTCCTTATTCCCATCCTTGTATGCATGGTTCCTCATCGCCATCCTTGTGTGTATGGCTGTTATGAACAGGTAATTCAGTACCACAATGGACATTGAAGTTCAGAGCACACAAAGTGACATGACAATTACCAAAAACATAGGACGAGCTCTGAGACGTGGGAACTCTGCTGACCGCAATCCCTAATCCTATCACACCACACTAGAGGTAGCCGTGGATTGCCTGATAAACTAACTAGCCCTGAAGATAGAAAAATTAGCCTACCTTGCCTCAGAGAAATTCCCCAAAGGAAAAGGCAGCCCCCCACATATAATGACTGTGAGTAAAGATGAAAATACAAACACAGAGATGAAATAGATTTAGCAAAGTGAGGCCCGACTTACTGAATAGACCGAGTATAGGAAAGATAGCTTTGCGGTCAACACAAAAACCTACAAACAACCACGCAGAGGGGCAAAAAGACCCTCCGCACCGACTAACGGTACGGAGGTGCTCCCTCTGCGTCTCAGAGCTTCCAGCAAGCAAGAAAAACCAATATAGCAAGCTGGACAGAAAAAATAGCAAACAAAAATAACACAAGCAAAACTTAGCTTATGCAGGATAGACAGGCCACAGGAACGATCCAGGAGGAAGCAAGACCAATACTAGAACATTGACTGGAGGCCAGGATCAAAGCACCAGGTGGAGTTAAATAGAGCAGCACCTAACGACTTAACCTCATCACCTGAGGAAGGAAACTCAGAAGCCGCAGTACCACTCTCATCCACCAAAGGAAGCTCATAGACAGAACCAGCCGAAGTACCACTCTCGACCACAGGAGGGAGCTTGGCCACAAAATTCAGAACAGTACCCCCCCCTTGAGGAGGGGTCACCGAACCCTCACCAGAGCCCCCAGGCCGACCAGGATGAGCCACATGAAAGGCACGAATCAGATCGGCAGCATGGACATCAGAGGCAAAGACCCAGGAATTATCTTCCTGACCATAACCTTTCCACTTAACCAGATACTGGAGTTTCCGTCTCGAAACACGAGAATCCAAAATCTTCTCCACTATATACTCCAATTCCCCTTCAACCAAAACCGGAGCAGGAGGATCAATAGATGGAACCACAGGTGCCACGTATCTCCTCAACAATGACCTATGGAACACGTTATGGATGGAAAAAGAAGCTGGAAGAGTCAAACGAAAAGACACAGGATTAAGAACCTCAGAAATCCTATATGGACCAATGAAACGAGGCTTAAATTTAGGAGAGGAAACCTTCATAGGAATATAACGAGATGACAACCAAACCAAATCACCAACACGAAGTCGGGGACCCACACAGTACCTGCGGTTAGCGAAACGTTGAGCCTTCTCCTGGGACAAAGTCAGATTGTCCACTACATGAGTCCAAATCTGCTGCAACCTATCCACCACAGTATCCACACCAGGACAGTCCGAAGACTCAACCTGCCCTGAAGAGAAACGAGGGTGGAATCCAGAATTGCAGAAAAACGGCGAAACCAAAGTAGCCGAGCTGGCCCGATTATTAAGGGCGAACTCCGCCAAAGGCAAAAAGGACACCCAATCATCCTGATCAGCAGAAACAAAACATCTCAGATATGTTTCCAAGGTCTGATTGGTTCGTTCAGTCTGGCCATTTGTCTGAGGATGGAAAGCCGAGGAAAAAGACAAATCAATGCCCATCCTAGCACAAAAGGCTCGCCAAAACCTCAAAACAAACTGGGAACCTCTGTCAGAAACGATGTTCTCTGGAATGCCATGTAAACGAACCACATGCTGGAAAAACAACGGCACCAAATCAGAGGAGGAAGGCAATTTAGACAAGGGCACCAAATGGACCATCTTAGAGAAGCGATCACAAACCACCCAAATGACCGACATTCTTTGAGAGACGGGGAGATCCGAAATAAAATCCATAAAGATATGTGTCCAAGGCCTCTTCGGGACCGGCAAGGGCAAAAGCAACCCATTGGCACGAGAACAGCAGGGCTTAGCCCGAGCACAAATCCCACAGGACTGCACAAAAGAACGCACATCCCGCGACAGAGACGGCCACCAAAAGGATCTAGCCACCAACTCTCTGGTACCAAAGATTCCAGGATGACCAGCCAACACCGAACAATGAACCTCAGAGATAACTTTATTCGTCCACCTATCAGGGACAAACAGTTTCTCCGCTGGGCAAAGGTCAGGTCTATTAGCCTGAAATTTTTGCAGCACCCGCCGCAAATCAGGGGAGATGGCAGACAAAATTACCCCCTCTTTGAGAATACCCGCCGGCTCAGGCAAACCCGGAGAATCGGGCACAAAACTCCTAGACAGGGCATCCGCCTTCACATTTTTAGAGCCCGGAAGGTACGAAACCACAAAGTCAAAACGGGAGAAAAACAGCGACCAACGAGCCTGTCTAGAATTCAACCGTTTGGCAGACTCGAGATAAGTCAAGTTTTTGTGATCAGTCAAGACCACCACGCGATGCTTAGCTCCTTCAAGCCAATGACGCCACTCCTCGAATGCCCACTTCATGGCTAGCAACTCTCGATTGCCAACATCATAATTTCGCTCAGCAGGCGAAAATTTCCTGGAAAAGAAGGCGCATGGTTTCATCACCGAGCAATCAGAACTTCTCTGCGACAAAACAGCCCCTGCTCCAATTTCAGAAGCATCAAACTCGACCTGGAACGGAAGCGAAACATCTGGTTGGCACAACACAGGGGCAGAAGAAAAACGACGCTTCAACTCCTGAAAAGCTTCCACAGCAGCAGAAGACCAATTGACCACATCAGCACCCTTCTTGGTTAAATCAGTCAATGGTTTAGCAATACTAGAAAAATTAGCGATGAAGCGACGATAAAAATTAGCAAAGCCCAGGAACTTCTGCAGACTCTTCAGAGATGTTGGCTGAGTCCAATCAAAAATGGCCTGAACTTTAACAGAGTCCATCTCGATAGTAGAAGGAGAAAAAATGAACCCCAAAAATGAAATCTTCTGAACACCAAAGAGACACTTTGACCCCTTCACAAACAAAGAATTAGCACGCAGGACCTGGAACACCATTCTGACCTGCTTCACATGAGACTCCCAATCATCCGAGAAGACCAAAATATCGTCCAAGTATACAATCAGGAATTTATCCAGGTACTCTCGGAAGATGTCATGCATTAAGGACTGAAACACTGATGGAGCATTAGAAAGTCCGAATGGCATAACCAGGTACTCAAAATGGCCTTCGGGCGTATTAAATGCTGTTTTCCATTCATCGCCCCGTTTAATACGCAGAAGATTATACGCACCACGAAGATCTATCTTGGTGAACCAACTAGCCCCCTTAATCCGAGCAAACAAATCAGACAGCAGCGGCAAGGGGTACTGAAATTTGACCGTAATTTTATTTAGAAGGCGGTAATCAATACAAGGTCTCAGCGAACCATCCTTCTTGGCCACAAAAAAGAACCCCGCTCCCAATGGCGACGATGACGGGCGAATATGACCCTTCTCCAAAGACTCCTTCACGTAACTCCGCATAGCGGCGTGCTCAGGTACAGATAAATTAAACAGTCGACCCTTAGAAAACTTACTACCAGGAATCAAATCGATAGCACAATCACAATCCCTATGCGGAGGTAGGGCATTGGACTTGGGCTCATCGAATACATCCCGGTAATCAGACAAGAACTCTGGGACCTCAGAAGGGGTGGATGATGAAATAGACACAAATGGAACATCACCATGTACCCCCTGACAACCCCAGCTGGACACAGACATTGATTTCCAATCTAATACTGGGTTATGGACTTGTAGCCATGGCAACCCCAACACGACCACATCATGCAGATTATGCAACACCAGAAAGCGAATATCCTCCTGGTGCGCAGGAGTCATGCACATGGTCAGCTGGGTCCAATACTGAGGCTTATTCTTGGCCAAAGGCGTAGCATCAATTCCTCTCAATGGAATAGGACACTGCAAGGGCTCCAAGACAAACCCACAGCGCCTAGCAAACTCCAAGTCCATCAAATTCAGGGCAGCGCCTGAATCCACAAATGCCATGACAGAATAGGAAGACAAAGAGCAGATCAAAGTAACGGACAAAAGAAATTTCGACTGTACCGTACCAATGGTGGCAGACCTAGCGAACCGCTTAGTGCGCTTAGGACAATCGGAGATAGCATGAGTGGAATCACCACAGTAGAAACACAGCCCATTCTGACGTCTGTGTTCTTGCCTTTCAGCTCTGGTCAAAGTCCTATCGCACTGCATAGGCTCAGGTTTATGCTCAGATAATACCGCCAAATGGTGCACAGATTTACGCTCACGCAAGCGTCGACCGATCTGAATGGCCAAAGACATAGACTCATTCAGACCAGCAGGCATAGGAAATCCCACCATGACATCCTTAAGGGCTTCAGAGAGACCCTTTCTGAAAATAGCTGCCAGCGCACATTCATTCCATTGAGTGAGCACGGACCACTTCCTAAACTTCTGACAATAAATCTCTATCTCATCCTGACCCTGACACAGAGCCAGCTAATTTTTCTCTGCCTGATCCACTGAATTAGGTTCGTCGTACAGCAATCCGAGCGCCAGAAAAAACGCATCAATATTACATAATGCAGGATCTCCTGGCGCAAGGGAAAATGCCCAGTCTTGAGGGTCGCCACGTAATAAAGAAATAATGATCTTAACTTGTTGAACTGGGTCACCAGAGGAGCGGGGTTTCAAAGCCAGAAATAGTTTACAATTATTTTTAAAATTCAAAAACTTAGCTCTATCTCCAGAAAATAACTCAGGAATAGGAATTTTAGGTTCTAACATAGGATTCTGAACCACTAAATCTTGAATATTCTGTACATTTATAGCGAGATTATCCATCAAAGAGTACAGACCTTGAATGTCCATGTCCACACCTGTGTTCTGAACCACCCTGATGTAAAGGGGAAAAGAAAGACAGAACACAGTGCAAAGAAAAAAAAAATGGTCTCAGAACTTCTCTTTTCCCTCTATTGAGAAGCATTAGTACTTTGGGCCTCCAGTACTGTTATGAACAGGTAATTCAGAACCACAATGGACATTGAAGTTCAGAGCACACAAAGTGACATGACAATTACCAAAAACATAGGATGAGCTCTGAGACGTGGGAACTCTGCTGACCGCAATCCCTAATCCTATCACACCACACTAGAGGTAGCCGTGGATTGCGCCTAACGCTCCCTATGCAACTCGGCACAGCCTGAGAAACTAACTAGCCCTGAAGATAGAAAAATAAGCCTACCTTGCCTCAGAGAAATTCCCCAAAGGAAAAGGCAGCCCCCCACATATAATGACTGTGAGTAAAGATGAAAATACAAACACAGAGATGAAATAGATTTAGCAAAGTGAGGCCCGACTTACTGAATAGACTGAGGATAGGAAAGATAGCTTTGCGGTCAACACAAAAACCTACAAACAACCACGCAGAGGGGCAAAAAGACCCTCCGCATCGACTAACGGTACGGAGGTGCTCCCTCTGCGTCTCAGAGCTTCCAGCAAGCAAGAAAAACCAATATAGCAAGCTGGACAGAAAAAATAGCAAACAAAAATAACACAAGCAAAACTTAGCTTATGCAGGATAGACAGGCCACAGGAACGATCCAGGAGGAAGCAAGACCAATACTAGAACATTGACTGGAGGCCAGGATCAAAGCACCAGGTGGAGTTAAATAGAGCAGCACCTAACGACTTAACCTCATCACCTGAGGAAGGAAACTCAGAAGCCGCAGTACCACTCTCATCCACCAAAGGAAGCTCATAGACAGAACCAGCCGAAGTACCACTCTCGACCACAGGAGGGAGCTTGGCCACAGAATTCACAACATATGGCCCCCCGTGAGAAAGGCATAAAAAAACCATCCTACTTACCTTCCCTTGCAGCATCTCATTCCGGTGCCAGCAGCTCCTGTGCTCATTAAGGGAATAAATATTCACCTCTCTCCATGCCTATGAATGTGCTGAGAAACTCGGCTTATACACGAGTATATACAGTAGTTTTGTGAGAAAATATTCAGTATAACCCGTTTTTCATAATTTAATCCTTTTGCTCTTTCTAGGATTCTCGGGCCGTGTGTGGTCCAGTGACTGACAGCTGTCTATGTATAAGTGTGTATTGAGAGACAACTGTCAATCACTGATAGGACCACCCACAGGAGCGAGAATCCAGAAAAGAGCAGAGGATTAAATGGTGAAAAACAGGTTATACTGAATCTTTTCTTACAAAACTATATATCGGTCTACTCCGCCCTACCTGCTCTATAACATGGTGCCTGCTGATTAAAATGCATTTTAATGGTGAAAGATTTCATGTAATTTGAATTACTTTAGCTTTACTTTTAGAAGAAGGTGTTTCCGTCCTTATGGAGTCTAATAGAGGCACTATAGTTTTACAGAGCCCCTTAGTAAGCGTTAGTATAAAATATCTGCTCATTTAGCTCACAACTGCTGGCACATCCACATGACCAGTGAAATATGTAATATTACATCTGAGTCGACTAATGAAGTCAAGAGGTGACCATAAACTGTAATACAGATGTGCAGTCGAGATCTCTGTACGTACAGGGATTAAAGGGGGAAAGCCAGGGCAACCCCTTGGATCTGGTAAACAGAATGACTAAGCCTGTCCATGGTAGCCATTTTTACAGATACCAGGTGGCCACGGACAGAACCTCGTTACAATATATGTGCATGCCATAATTAGAATAGATTACCGTGTCCTGTCCACTCCGTATATACTATTAAATGTAGGATGGCTGTGCAACAATTGATGTACTCAATATACATGCGCATGTATATATATATATATATATATATATATATATATATATATATATATATATATATATATATATATATATATATATATATATATATATATATATATATATATATATATATATATATATATATATATATATATATATATATATATATATATATATATATATATATATATATATATACAGCACGGTGGCGCACTGGATAGCACTGCAGCCTTGCAGCGCTGGGGTCCTGGGTTCTAATCCCACCCAGGACAACATCTGACAAAGAGTTTGTATGTTCTCTCCGTGTTTGCGTGGGTTTCCTCCCACAGTGCAAAGACATTTGCAAAGGCATTTGATAGGGATTCTAGATTGTGAGCCCCATCGGGGACAGTAATGATAATGTGTGCAAACTGTAAAGCGCTGCGGAATATGTTAGCGCTATATAAAAATAAAGATTATTATTATTATATATAAGTATATGTATTGTGAGGGTCACTGACACTTTACGTGAGGGGAGATATGTGTCATGAAGATTGCTTTCATCTGTCATCTAGAAACCCATAAATTTCTCTCCAGCATGCTATATGCTGAAGGAGTTAATTAGCCATGTTATGGAACGGGTTTGTAAGTGAGTAGGTAAGAGATGGACGGGACTCCTACTCACCTTATTGCCACCTCAAGGGTGTGTCTGGGATGTTAACTGCACACCCACTGTTTTTTCTTCTCTGGTTGTGGTTTTCAGAGGAGAGACTCCAGATGTGGCTCCAGGTAGACCTGAAGACACATGGTGGTCTGAGTTTACTTTGCTGCTATGGTTTATGCTGTTCCATAATAAGCTAGCAGTTGATTTACCACAAGAATTGTTCCTATGTCTACTTCTGGGAGGAGCGGGGTGAGTCAACTCCTCACAGTATGTATATATGTGTATGGTGAGGCAGTGACCGGTGTCACATGTAGGGGTCACTTTGTGTTCCCCTCCAGGATCCACACGGAGGTGTATTGAGGCCATGGGAGTGCAATGCAGTCACCGGCGTAGTAAGTGTTAGTCTTGGGCAAACTATTTGTCGAAGGCAGATTTAAGAACACTGTTCTGGGCTTTTGTGTTTTGAAATGGACTACAGTGTGGTAGTGGTGCAGTCCATTTCATTCCTGGCCGGGTTTTCCATATGGTTGAAGGTTTCAGGTTCAGAGTCAGTGCCAGTCTGGTGTTTGAAGGAGTACAGAGCAGAAGGCTCAGCAGAGCTCCACCTGTGTGAGGCAAAACAGGCAAGTGAAGCCAAACAGCTAAGGGAGCTGAAGGGCCTGGCACCCAATGCGTACACAGCAGTGCATTCACCCACGGCAACTGGTCTCAGGAGGTGGACTGGCATGTTTATTGGCTGCAAACTGGAGAATAAGGTTCATGGCTGTGATCCGGATAATATCGTGTACTGGGTATTGCTGTGAGTTGAACATTAAAGAGACACTGTACACCGCGGTGTAGTTACCCAGCTTGCCTTGTGCAGGCATGTACTACGGAGGACAGAGAATGAACTTCAATCCAATATTGCAGCCAGCATGCAGCCGGCGGGTAAGGAAAGGGTGAATCAAACACCCGAAAACCCCGCCCCTATGGCTGAAGATTGTTCCCTCCAAATTCAGGTGACAGAGTCCCTTTAAGGAAAAAAGAAATCCAAACCTACAGGGCCCTGTGCTAAAAATTGATCCCCCCACCTCTTTAAAGCATAAATTAACTGTTGTTTATCATATCTTTGGGAAGCTGACTCCAAATTCCCTAGCCACAACCAGGCCTGATTACTGCTATACCTGTTCTCAATAAAAAAAAAAACAACACTTAAATAGGACCTGCCTGACAAAATGAAGTAGACTAAAAGATCCTCAAAAGCTAGAAAATATGGGGCGATCCAAAGAAATTCTAGAACAAATGAAAACAAAGAATTTGATATTTATAAGTCTGAAAAAGGTCAAAAAGGACTCCAATGAACCACAGTGAGAGCCATTATACACAAATGCAAAAACACGGAACAGTGGTAAACTTTCCCAGGTGTGGCTGGCAGACCAAAATTACCCCAAGAGCACATTAATGACTAGACAAGAGGTTAAAAAAGACCCCACAACAACATCCAAAGAACTGCAGGCTTCACTTGCCTCAGTTAACGTCACTGTTCATGACTCCACCATAAGAAAGAAACCACTGCTGAGCAATAAGAACATAAAGGTTTGTCTCAGTTTTGCCAGAAAACATCTTGATGGTCACCAAGACTTTTAGGAGACTACTCTGTGCACTTATGAAATAAAATTTGAACTTTTTGGAAGGTGTATGTCCCATTGTAACACAGCATTTCAGGAAAGGATCATCATACCAACAGAAAAATATGGTGGTGGTAGTGGGATGGTCTGGGGCTGTTTTGCTGCTTTAGGACCTAGAAGACTTGCTGTGGTAAATGGAACCATGAATTCTGCTGTTTACCAAAAAATCCTGTCCAACTATTTGTTCATGACCTCAAGCTGAAGCGAACTTGGGTTATGCTGCAGGATAATGATCCAAAACACAGCAGCAAGTTCACGTCTGAATGGCTTAACCCTGCTGTTTTGGTCGCATTTACTTATACACTTGTAGTGTTCCGGGTCACTATGACCCGGCTTATTAAACCTTGATTTTAGACAATCTAACTCCATTTTTTTTATACTTTTTGCTTACTAGACTGTTTGTGAACATGTTTGGTAGTAAAAAAAAAAAGAAAAATGAACTAGAAATCTTTTTTTTTTGTTTTTATTCTGAAAAAACAGATCCATCCAAAGAGCAAAACGAAAATAGAAAACTACACATATTTTGTAAAAAAAACAAAACAATCAAATCAAACATTTTGTGATAAAAAATTAAAGATAATAAACATTACAATGTGAATATATTTACATGATCATATAAATTTACGGATTCTTGCATGAAAAACAATACACATGATTTTTACATAGAAATGTTTTACAGCCAGAACATGTTATACTCGTCTTGTTGTCACAAGTAGAAGGGCAATAGCTGCATCTTTTTCTTTTGATGCCGGAAGAGGCCATGGGGGTAGAAGCACACAGCTGCTCTCCAAAGAAACTGAAAGGTAACATGTCTGGGCTAGCATATGTGTACTGATAAGAGCAGAGAAGATAAGAACCCTTCTGAAAACAAGCAGATAAGCCAGGAAGACAGACTTACTTAGCAAAAAAAAATTATTTGCAAGACTTTACAGCTCAGCTTTTCAAAAAAAAACAACGACTTAGACAGCGCGTTCTGAGCAGTCCGTTCTGCGCATAATATACACGTGTAGTGCACACCTAGTGATCTCTCCGGATGCACTCAACATTTTAGAATAGACTGCGCACCAAAAATAATCAATATAAAGCCATTTTTATGGTGCACAGATCTCAATGCATACCCCCGGTAGAGCGCGTGTATGACCCCATTGAAATAATTTAGGAAATAAATCAATTGATATACATTAGTAGATGCAATAAATAGACCCAACTGAGGTCATAACTCCTTTATTTCACTGAAAATATGGACTCACAGCTGTAAAAAACGATGTCGGGTCGCTATGACCCGAACACAACAAGTGTAACTTTTTGCGCGTAGCAAAAAGTAAACGAAAAAAAAAAAATACTCATAGGTAGGTCCCCCCAAATGAGGAAAAGTCAAGGAGTCTCAAGTTTTAGAGACTTACAGAAAAAAATCTACAGGGCCGCAAAAAGTCTGTTCGGGTCACTATGACCTGAACAGAACAGCAGGGTTAAGAAAAACAAAATTAAGACTGGAATGGCATAGTTAAAGTCCTGACTTGAATCCAATTGTATAGAGAGAGACTGTAGATAATTGCATAAAATAAATCCAACAATGGAGAAGTAATACTCACTAAAATAATAGAGGTTTCTCTTTCCTGGATGGCGTCCTCCCCAACGCGTGTTTCGGCACGCTGCCTTCGTCAGGTGGACAGAGCTCATAGCAAGTGATCTGATTATTGCCTGTAAGTAGCAGAGCCAATCGGATTATGGCAGCTTCTAGTCTCCCATGGAAACTATTTAAGCATGCCAAAAGTAAAAAAAAATGTTTTAAAAAATATATAAAAAAAAAAATATATATATAAAAGTTCAAATCACCCCCCTTTCTAAGTAAAAAAAAAAATTAAACCTACAGATATTTGGTATTACTGCGTTCAGAATCACCCCACCTATCACTATAAAAAAGAATTAACCTGATTGTTAAACTGTGTAATGAGAAAAAAATGTCAAAAGGCCAGAATTAGTTTTTTTGGGGGTTGCCACAACATTGCATTAAGTGCAATAATGGGCGATCAAAAGATCATATCTGCACCGAAATGGTATCATTAAAAACGTCAGCTTGGCACACAAAAATTTAGCCCTCACCCAACCCAAGATCATGAAAAATGTAGACGCTATGGGTATCAGAAAATGGCACAAATTTTTTTACATTTTTTTTAAAACAAACTTTAGAATTTTTTTCCACCACTTAAATAAGAAAAAACCTAGACATCTTTGGTGTCTATCAACTTGTAACGACCTGGAGAATCGTAATAATAAAACAAACCCTCACATGGCCATTTTGACTAAAAAATAAAAAACCTATGACTCTGGGAAGAAGGGGAGCAAAAAAATGAAAATGCAAAATCAAAATTACCACTGGTCATTAAGGGATTAAAGGGGTTGTCCGGTCCAAAATGATAAGCTTTCATACTCCTGGCCAGGGCCCATCTAGTGGGCGTGACCGCATTCCATACACTTGTATTGAGCGAGGCCGCCCCCTGTGTAGTGATGTGACCATGTAGACGGCGTGGCCAACTATACAAGTGTATGGAAGCAAGGCTCGCCCACGGGCGGGAGTACGTATAACTCATACATACCCTCCCCGCTCAGAAACTAGCAAATGCGCTGGCGGGATTCATAAGTCTGCAGCTACACACAGTGACTGCAGACTTATCGATTTGGAGCAGACAATCCCTTTAATATCAGACAGGACATTATGTACCATTACTGATTTTTCTTTTGTTCTTCCCTTGTCTTTTTATTTTTCAACACATGAATATGTCTCTACAGCTCTTTATTTTTTTGTACATTATTTCCCTTTTATCCAGAATCTAGCAATGTGTGACATATTAGCTCATAAATAGACATATACACACGCACACACACAAATATATTATGAAATGTATACATATAGTATTAGTCATATCTGCGCGTTAGTCAGGATTGTTGAGACTAGTTGCCAGCTTGTAAGTTGTATCTACTGTATCTGGCAATTACCTTGGATCAAATTGTTTTAAGGAAATGGAAAGCCCCAAAGGATCTAGTTAAAGGATCTGCAAAGGGAAAACAGGAAAACTGAGGTTCACAGCAGTCAGGGTGTGAAGTGTTGATTTAGCACATATTCTTCACAGCTTCGAGGACTGGCAACACAAGCACGTTTTATATGTGAACGTTTAAAGGGCACCTGCCTACTAACATTCAATGCATAAAAAAATAATTCTGGTGACGTTTGTTTTTAATACAAAATTAGTTTATAAGGAATGAAGAATCGTGACATAGTGATTAATTAACAAGTTCACAATAATATGTGAAATATTTAATTTCAAGTCCTAAGGCTTTGAATAAGGCCATCCTGTCTACATATGCCTGCGAGGACACAGGGGAGCCAATTGCAGACTTTCACTTTTATTAGATCTCTTGGGCTCCAGAGCACAGATTCCCCAGAGCTGATCTGTCATAAGTTCTCTAATAACTGGTCTCACACCACAGCCATTGACATTGCAGAATGTACTTACTGTATTCCTGGCTTACATATGTCTAATTTCCCTGCGTGGCACAATCTATAAATATTTAATGTCTTAGATATTGCACACATCCAGTGTTGCCAACTTGATATTTTTTTTTTCAAAAAAATCATGGATTGCCTACATTTGTTTACAGAAAATTGGATTATCACAGTAAGTCATTAAAACTTTAAGTGTTATATGTCTACAGTAAAGCCCATAACTGCTGTGAGGGTTGTCTGGTCTTTTGATAAAACTCTGCAGTCACTCTATGTGACACGGTGTCAGGATTCTCCGGTGTCGGCAGAGAGAGCGGGCAGTCATGTGAGCGGAAGTATGCAATATGTATTCATCTGGCCTCATTTTGACCTTAAATACGCAGCCTTACAAAATTTACTTGTATTTAGGGAGGATGCACACGTCTAGTCGGAATGTGTCCAGAAGTATGCATATTTCATTCTCGTGGTCACATGACCTCCCACTTTCACCGCAGCGACCAGAGAATCCTACTGGTGTTCAGTATGTCTTTTGTTACATAGAGTAAAGCACGAACAACCTCTTTAACCCATTAAAGACCGCCGATACACCTTTTAACGTCAGTAGTTAAGGGTACTTAAACCACAGCGCCGTTAATTAATGGTGCTGTGCAAAAAGTGTATAGCGCCCCCAGAGTGAGATTTTCTCTCAGGTCACCGAGACCCCAGAGAACATGATTCGGGTCGGTTTTTACCTACCCCGGTTTTGCGATCGCCTTTATTAACCGTATAGCGGAGACCACAAAAAAAAGGCTGATGTGCCATTTAATTTCTCTCTCCTTTGATGTGATCACACATCAGAGTAAAGAGAAATAGGTTCTCCGATCCCCCCTGGTATCTCCCAGTGCTCCTCGGGCCTCCTACTTCCCTCCCCCATGGGCGCTGCCATCTTCTCCTGGGAAGAAAATGGCGGGTGCATGCATGATGCACCCACCGAGATCTGCCAGCTGACACCCAGCAACAATAGGAACATTTTTCCTATTGGTTTATTTCGGTCACTGTGATAAACCCTATCACAGTGATCAAAATGAAAAAAAATAGCAAACCCCTACTTTATCACCCCTTTAGTTAGGGACAAATAATAAAATAAAGAAAATGTATTGCCATTTTCCCATTAGGGTTAGAGTTGGACTAAAGTTGGGGTTAGGGCTAAAATTAAGGTTAGGGTTAGAGTTGGGATTAGGGTTAGGGTTAGGATTAGGGTTAGGGTTAGGATTAGGGTTGGGATTAAGGTTACGGTTGGGTTAGGGTTAGGTTTGGGATTAGGGTTAGGTTTTGGATTAGGGTTATGGTTAGGGTTGGGATTAGGGTTAGGGGTGTGTTGGGGTTAGGGTTGTGAATAGGGTTAGGGTTGTGATTAGGGTTAGGGGTTTGTTGGGGTTAGTGTTGTGATTATGGTTATGGTTGGGATTAGGGTTAGGAGTGTGTTGGGTTAGGGGTGTGATTAGAGTTATGGTTAGGGTTGGGATTAGGGTTATGAGTATGTTGGGGTTAGGGTTGGAGTTAGAATTGGGGGGTTTCCACTGTTTAAGTACATCAGGGGGTCTCCAAAAACGACATGGCTCCACCATTAATTCCAGCCAATTTTGCGGTCAAAAAGTCAAATGGTGCTCCCTCCCTTCTGAGCTCGGCCATGCCCCCAAACAGTGGTTTACCCCCACATATGGGGCATCATCGTACTCAGGACAAATTGGACAACAACTTTGGTGGTCCAGTTTCTCCTGTTACCCTTGTGAAAATAAAAAAAAATTGGGGGCTAAAAAATCATTTTTGTGGAAAAGAAAATATTTTTTTTATTTTCACTGCTCTGCGTTATAAACTGGGGGTTCAAAGTTCACACAACATATCTAGACAAGTTCATTGGGGGGTCTGGTTTCCAAAATGGGGTCACTTGTGGGGGGTTTCTAATCTTTAGGAACATCAAGGGCTCTGCAAGCGCAACATGACAGCTGCAGACCATTCCAGCAAAGTCTGCATTCCAAAACATCACTACTTCCCTTCCAAGCCCCGACGTGTGCCCAAACAGTGGTCCCCCTACATATGGAGTATCAGCGTACTCAGGACAAATTGAACAACAACTTTTGGGGTCCAATTTCTCCTGTTTCCCTTGTGAAAATTTAAAAAATACGGGCTAATATATCATTCTTGTGGAAAAAAATTATTTTTTATTTTCACAGCTCTACGTTATAAACTTCTGTGAAGTTCACACAACACATCTAGACAAGTTCCTTGGGGGTCTAGTTTCTAAAATGGGGTCACTTGTGGGGGTTTCTACTGTTTAAGCACATCAAGGGCTCTGCAAATGCAACATGATGCCCGCAGACCATACTATCAAAGTCTGCATTCCAAAACTGCGCTCCTTCCCTTACGAGCTCTGCCATGCACCCAAACTGTAGTTTACCCCCACATATGGGGTTTCAGTGTACTCAGGATAAATAGCACAACAAATATCATGGTCCATTTCCCCTGTTACCTTTGTGAAAGTAAAAATTTGGGTGTAAAAAGATCATTTTTGTGGAAAAAATATGATTTTTTTATTTTCATGGCTCTACATTATAAACTTCTGTGAAATACTTGAGGGTTTTTAGTGCTCACCACATCTAGATAAGCTCCTTGGGGGGTCTAGTTTCCAAAATGGTGTCACTTGTGGGGGGCTTCTACTGTCTAGGCACATCAGGGGCTCTCCAAATGCGATATGGCGTCTGATCTCAATTTCAGCCAATTCTGCATTGAAAAAGTCAAATGTCGCTCCTTCCCTCCCATGCTCTGCTCACAAACAGTGGTTTACCCCAACATGTGGGGTATCAGCATACTCAGGAAAAATTTCACAACTGCTTTGGTGGTCTAATTTCTCCTGTTACCCTTGTGAAAATAAAAATTTGGGGGCAAAAATATCATTTTTGTAGAAAAAACTAAGATTTTTTTATTTTCACGGCTCTACGTTATAAATTTCTGTGAAGCACTTGGGGGTTCAAAGTTCTCACCACACATCTAGATAAGTTCCTTAAGGGGTCTAGTTTCTAAACTGGTGTCACTTGTGGGGGGTTTCCACTGTTTAGGCACATCAGGGGCTCTCCAAATGCAACATGGCGTCCGATCTCAATTCCAGCCAATTCTGCATTGAAAAAGTCAAACAGCACTCCTCTTCCAAGCTCTGCTGTGCGCCCAAACATTGGTTTACCCCCACATATGGGGTATCGGCGTATTCGGGAGAATTTGAACAACAAATTTTTTTGGTTCATTTTCTCTTTTTACACTTGTGAAAATAAAAAAAATTGGTTCTGAAGTAAGATGTTTGTAAAAAAAAAAGTTAAATGTTATTTTTTTCCTTCCACAAGCACGTAAAGGGTTAATAAAGTTCTTGAATGTGGTTTTGAGCACCTTGGGGGGGGGGGGGGTGTAGTTTTTAGAATGGTGTCACTTTTAGGTATTTTCTGTCATGTACACCCCTCAAAGTGACTTTAAATGTGAGATGATCCCTAAAAAAATGGTTTTGTAAATTGTGTTGTAAAAATGAGAAATCGCTTGTCAACTTTTAACCCTTATAACTTCCTAACAAAAAAATTTTGTTTCCAAAATTGTGCTGATGTAAAGTAGACATGTGGGAAATGTTATTTATTAACTATTTTGTGTGACATATCTCCCTGATTTAAGAGCATAAACATTCAAAGTTTAAAAATTGCTAAATTGTAAAATGTTTCGCCATATTTGCTTTTTTCATAAATAAATGCAAGTAATATTGAAGAAATATTACCACTATCATGAAGTACAATATGTCATGAAAAAACACTCTCAGAATCACCGGGATCCGTTAAACCATTCCAGAGCTATAACCTCATAAAGTGACAGTGTTCAGAATTGCAAAAATTGGCCTGGTCATTAAGCTGCAAATTGGCTCCGTCACTAAGGGGTTAAGTGCTTCACTGTGAACTGAAAAAAGTCATTAAAATCTTTATCAGTTTCTTAAGCTTTCAACAAATCACAGATGAATTAACTTTTTTTTTTTTTTTTGACGGTCAGAGGAATAAAGTGCCCTGTCTCCAGACTGTTCTGGAATTTCTGGATAGTTGGCTACTCTGCACACATAAGTATAAGGGTATATTTCCAAGGTCAGTAAACGCTGTGGATTGGACACTGCATACATCTGCAGCGTCCAATCTGCAGTGGCCAGATGTTACAGCATAGTGGATGGGATTTTATGAAATCCCATCTCCACTATGCGTGCAGGGACGCCTCCGGCTTCCCTGTGTATACGCACATGTGGTGCGTCTTTATAGACCGCAGCATGTTTATTTATCTTGTAGAGATGCTCAGTCTCCACAAGATAAATAGCACCGTTCTACCTATAGGATGCGGTGATTCCACATGGTTCAATGAACACATGCGGAATCACCGCGCGTACAAAAGCTGATAGCGCTTTGGACGGAGCGGACAAGTGCTGTGTCCTGAGCGCTGCCAGTTTGTGCCCATGCAAACATACCCTAAGAGGAAGTTTCTGTTCACATTGGATGCTTTGGATTCCTCCAAAATTATCAGGCAAAAATGTGTTATTCTGTTGTACTATGTTGTCTGCTCAAATACTAGACAACATGACAAAAATGTGATGGACGGACCCCAATATAGTAAGTAGGATTCACTAGGTTCTGATGGCGCCCAGTGTATAAGGGTTCTGCAGTGAGATAAGTTGACAGAGGAAAAAATCTAGTTGATCTTGTCTTCTGCTTCACCATTGTATTGATAAATCAACCACTTTGGCCCTCAGTAAAGAAAACAGCTTCATCATGTATGTAGCCATTTAGTCCTAAGGCCACGTTCACACGTATTTGGTCAGTATTTGACATCAATATTTCTAAGCCAAAACCAGGAGTGAGTGATAAATGCAGAAGTGGTGCATATGTTTCTATTATACTTTTCCTCTAATTGTTCCACTCTTGGTTTTGGCTTATAAATACTGATGTAAAATACTGACCAAATACCGAATGCTATGGTCATGCAGACAGATTTGGGCAGTGCCAAAAAGTAAAATAAACTCATTCACTTTAGAAAAAAAATGAAGCTTTCCTAAGAAACTATACATTTTTTGTCTTTATGGCAGACTGTTGTCTTCAATAACTTGCTCTCCCAAATGTGAGAGAAAAACAGAAAACGTAATAGCACTGGATGGCGATGAGAAGGGAGAGAAGAACGGCAAGAGAGTCTGCTTTAATGTTGCAGGAGAGGAGCAGGAGGACTCGGGACATGATACCATCAGCAACAGGGACTCCTACAGGTAATTCCTACTTCTATTGAGTCTAGGACTGAGGCAAGGCTTCTGGGTGTGCTGTATACTGTAGGCATAAAATCTATCTAATATATTCAGCCCTCTTCAGTTGTATGAATAAGCATATTTTATACAAAAAAGTAATATCTGCCTCCTCCATAGATTAGAAACTATAAAATTACTATTACAAATGCTTTTCCTCACTGTTTTCTCCATTATGTAGTTCCCCATTACGGCTCAGTGTTGTGTGAATGATTTAGGTCACGTGCAAACGTCGAGTGTTTGGTGAGTATTTTACCTCAGTATTTGTAAGCCAAAACCAGGAGTGGGTGATAAATACAGAAGTGGTGACGTGTTTCTATTACACTTTTCCTCTGATTGTTCCTACTCCTGGTTTTGGCTTACGAATACTGAGGTAAAAAATTCACCAAATACTGAACGTGTGAATGTGGCCTTAAACGGGGAAGCAGCACTATGTGTACTTATGTAAGATATTGCCCGAATGCAGTATTATAGCAGGAGGGGCCGCCATGAACAAGTTCCTGCCACCGCCGGGTACTGAAAAACAAATTTTGCTATTCTCAAGAATCTCTTCATAGGAGGGCACAGGGCCAAAGACTCTTTCATTAACGGCCATAAAGGTTAATGGTTACTGTTGCACTACTTCTTTGGACTGTGTGTCTTTCCTCATTCATGGCATATATACATACATACTGACCTCTCTGTTGAAGGGACCTGAGTTCTTGTTCGTCCATTGTAGGTCTCTATCGAAGCCCAATCCCTAGGTAAAGTGCAAACCCTCCATCTGACAATAGCTCTAATGCTTGCTAAACCTTCTACAAGTCTCCAATTATTCACTGTCGAGCATGGGGAGGCTCAGGTCTAATTCTCTCTGTGGGTCTTTGCCAAACCTTGTTATCTTTTAGGGCCACAGCCTATGCATTGAATTCTTTAATGGGAACACCTGCCTCTTATATGATTACCTCTGCCCAGCAGACGTAGCACACCGCCCCTATGCTACATATACTCTTACACTTCTCTAGCCTATAATGGCATCTCCCATTACATTGTGTAAAATTGCCTAAAATACCAAACATAGCAGGTAGTCACCCTCATTGGGTCTAGTGACAGCTCATTGCCATTACTATAGACCTAGTATTTTGGCTACAATGGTGACATCACATCAACAATGCACCTCACCTCTAAACCCAGTCACTGAGCTCAGCAGTGCATGCTGTCAACTTTGGCATAGCCATCTCCAAGTGAGTGCTGCAAAATTATGCTCTGATGCAAAAAATATTCTGTTCACCTCCGTTTTGAGTTCTGTTTTGAAACAGGATTCATGTGGAATACAGATCCATAACAAAAAGAAGCAAACTGAGGCAGACATGGCCCATTGACTATAAGGAGTCTGGTTTTCGTCATGTGTCCATTCCTTGAATATAATAGAAGGGCTAGCATGTTGTGCATCTTGTTCCGTCCAGAAACCACGTGGTCCCCAATATACACTGCTCAAAAAAATAAAGCGAACACTTAAACAACAGAATATAACTCCATGTAAATCAAACTTCTGTGAAATCAAACTGTCCACTTAGGAAGCAACACTGTTTGACAATCAATTTCACATGCTGTTGTGCAAATGGAATAGAAAACAGATGGAAATTATTGGCAATTATCAAGACACACTCAATAAAGGAGTGGTTCTGCAGGTGGGGACCACAAACCACATCTCAGTACCAATGCTTTCTGGCTGATGTTTTGGTCACTTTTGAATATTGGTCGTGCTTTCACACTTGTAGCATGAGACGGACTCTACAACCCACACAAGTGGCTCAGGTAGTGCAGCTCATCCAGGATAGAACATAAATGCAAGCTGTGGCAAGAAGGTTTGCTGTCTCTGTCAGCGTAGTGTCCAGAGACTGGAGGCACTACCAGGAGACAGGCCAGTACACCCGGAGACGTGGAGGGGGCCATAGAGGAGCAACAACCCAGCAGCAGGACCGCTATCTCAGCCTTTGTGCAAAGAGGAGCAGGAGGAGCACTGCCAGAGCCCTGAAAATGGCCTCCAGCTGGCCACAAATGTGGATATGTCTGCAAGAATGGTTAGAAACTGACTCCATAAGGATGGTCTGAATGCCCGAGGTCCACAGTTGGGGGCTGTGCTCACAGCCCAACACCATGCAGGACGCTTGGCATTTGCCACAGAACACCAGGATTGGCAAATTCACCACTGGCACCCTGTGCTTTTCACAGATGAAAGCAGGTTCACACTGAGCACAGGTGACAGATGTGACAGAGTCTCGAGATGCTGTGGAGAGCGATCTGCTGCCTGCAACATCCTTCAGCATGACCGCTTTTGCAGTCGGTCAGTAATGGTGTGGGGAGGCATTTCTTTGGAGGGCCGCACAGCCCTCCATGTGCTCGCCAGAGGTAGCTTGACTGCCATTAGGTAACGAGATGAGATCCTCAGACCCCTTGTGATACCATATTCTGGTGCGGTTGGCCCTGGGTTCCTCCTAATGCAGGACAATGCCAGACCTCTTGTGGCTGAAGTGTGTCAGCAGTTCTTGCAAGATGAAGGCATTGAAGATATGGACTGGCTTGTCCATCCCCCAGACCTGAATCCGACTGAGCACATCTGGGACATCATGTCTCACACCATCCACCAACGTCACATTGCACCACAGACTGTCCAGGAGTTGCCGGATGCTTTAGTCCAGGTCTGGGAGGTGATCCCTCAGGAGACCATCCACCATCTCATCAGGAGTATACCCAAGCATTGTAGGAAGGTCATACAGGCACGTGGAGGCCACACACACTACTGAGCATCATTTCCTTGTCTTGAGGCATTTCCACTGAAGTTGGATCAGCCCGTAACTTCATTTTCCACTTTGATTTTGAGCATCATTCCAACTCCAGACCTTCGTGAGATATTAGTGGTGATTTACGTTGATAATTTTTTGGTTTTATTGTTCTCAACACATTCCACTATGTAATGAATAAAGATTTACAACTGGAATTTTTCATTCATTGATATCTAGGATGTGGGATTTTAGTGTGTGTTCCCTTTATTTTTTTGAGCAGTATAGTTTGAATCCATTTGTAAAGGATTCATATTCCACATGAATTGCATTTCTCTGCTCCTACACCAGAGCTAACTAATGCAAGTGTAAACATGAGCATAAGCCAACATCATTTACAACTAGTGAAAACAAAGCAGTGCCATATGAATATTCTTTCTTTTAGGTAGCTTACTTTTTGTGTCTATAAAATTTACCAGAAGACACATAGTGGTAATACAATGTAAAATTATATAATTTACAAGGGAAACAAGGAATCAGTACTATCTGTGCCTTCATCATTTACAGGAGAAACATGAAGATGGTTTGATATCACTTGCCTAGCACGCTATGGGGCCAGTACTATCTATAGCTACAATATTTACAGAGAAAAAATAAAAGCAGAGTTTTCCTTGCCTGTTTAATTCACCTGGAGAGACATGAAGGCAGTAATATCTGTGCCTGTATCATTTGCCTGGAGAGACATGAATGCGGTACTATCTATAGCTACAATATTTACAGACAAAAAATAAAAGTAGAGTTTTCATTGCCTGTGTTCAGCAGCTATGCTGTGGATACCAGCATGCCCCTCTGAGCTCAGTGACTGGCTATAGCAGTGACGCGCCCTGATGATGTGACGCCACCACGTTAGAAAAAACACCAGGACTAGATCAGCAGCGGAGAGCTGGCGCTGGACCGAGGGAGGGTGAATACATGCTTAGTTTATTCTTTGTATTTTAAACAGTTTTGGGCCCACTTTCCTGAAAGTGGACAACTCCTTTAAGCACAGAAATATTGATACTAGTGATAGTGTCACATGGACAATTACTCTTCAGCAAGTGCGGCAATTTAACGTGTTAAACTTTGCTTTACATGAGTTAAGAAAATATTGCACGTTTCTGGTTTTAACATAACAATTTAATTGCTGAATTGAGTAGACATTATTTTAGATATGTTTTCCATTCATTTTATAGTGATTGCAACAGTAATAGAAACTCCATTGCATCGTTCACAAGTGTCTGCAGCAGCCAGTGTAGTTCTTACCTTCATAGCGATGACATGGATTCTGGTAAACCCACTTTCTTTTTGTTCTATAAATACAAAGACTGATCGTTTAGAAAATTCAAGAACCGGTTTCTATGATATCATTTCTAGATAATCTGCAATTTTACAAATTTAGATCATTCCGGTGATATTTGGGTATTTCATTTCCTGCTCAATAGCTGAAAAGAATTATGTAACAAAAAGGTTTGTATTTTATACCTGTGTCGCGGGGTTAGATTTGCATAAAAGTAAAAGCAGTACCATTTTATAAAGATTCGGACTGTGGCAAAATGATGGTAAGGAAGCCATTTTGATGTATACTTTTTGCTGTGAATCATAGACTCATAGAATGTTAGAATGGGAAGGGACCTCCAGGGTCATCATCATGTCCAACCCCATGCTCAATGCAGGATGAAAGTAGACTCAAAAATATTTTGATTTAAAACATTATTCCGTCACCTCTGCTTTATCAGCACATTATGGCTGGGCTGGCGTCTGACACCCATGTCTAAAATATAGAAAGCAATAAAAAGTACCAAATAATATAAACTACGGTACTTATAAATTGCTCTTAAAGCAAACAAATAATAGAAAATACCCATTTACAAATGTATAATTTTTTATTAGAAATAGGAACACAATAGCAAATAACACACAATTACGGAAAAAAAATCTATTAAAAACACCCCATAAAAATCCAAAAAGGCAGTGTACCAGTGGTAAATCCGACTATGGCAAAATATAGTATACATTTTGAGATTATAACCTATATCAATAATGCAGTAAGGGTATAATAAAAAGTACTTGTCGTGGCTCGGTTTGGTAATTTGATCGTGGAATCTGTTGCTTTCGTAGTTCTTCTGCCTGTTGAACTATTGCTTTTTTCTTCCCTGTCCAAATGCTGATTGTTCCTATTGCCTTTATTCTCCCTTTCCGATATGCAACTTTCCAGGTGTTTTCCACTCTCCCAATTTCTGTTTGCCCTATCACGTTAAGGCTATGTGCCCACGTTCAGGATTGTTCACAGAATTTTCCTGATCAAAACCAGACTCCTTTCGCAGGAAATCCGCTCGTGTTTATTTTGCATTTTTATCGCGTTTTTGCGCCATTTTGCACGTTTTTCTCACTTTTTGGGTTTTTTTTCCAGAGCTTCCCAATGCAATAATAACCACCAAAAAAAGCTAAAAAAAGCTAAAAATCCTGAGCGTGGTCACATAGCCTAAGGATGGGGTTTCATCCATTATCGCTTCACTGCTCTTCTTTGCTGGCTACACTTCAAGGTGAATTTGTGCTAAGTACTTCCAGCCCTTTAGTGAAAGGATTTACCCTGCTAGACTTACACTGCTTATATTCTTGCTGTGTTTGTTTGTCTACCTTCCCAGCAGCTTTTCCTTTTACCACTTTTAGGTTTCTGGGAGGTTATTCTAGTTTTATTTTATTTTTTGGATATCCTTATTGTTCCCTTTCTCCATTTTCATGAATGTGCTTTAAGTTTCTCACCCTGGGTCTTCTTGTCCACCTGCACACCTTCCTCTCCCCATGTTGGCAGTGTGTTGCGGACTCCCTTCTGGTTCCTCGGGAGGCACAAGAAACCTCCCACGGCCTTTTAGGGAGTCAGGTCCAAAATGGTGTTTTTTACTTGTGCAGATTGGGATTAACTAGTTTGTACATGGAGCAGTTGGGTGTAGGTATGACTTCTCTCTATATCTTCGCTCTCTTCCCTCTCTCTTACTCCCTTTACCCGTGTGTGAATGTTGTACAGTACAGACCAAAAGTTTTGACACACCTTCTCATTTAAAGATTTTTCTGTATTTTCATGACTATGAAAATTGTAAATTCACCCTGAAGGCATCAAAACTATGAATTAACACATGGGGAATTATATACTTAACAAAAAAGTGTGAAACAACTGAAAATATGTCTTATTTTCTAGGTTCTTCAAAGTAGCCACCTTTTGCTTTGATGACTGCTTTGCACACTCTTGCCATTCTCATGATGAGCTTCAAGAGGTAGTCACCAGGAATGGTCTTCCAACAATCTTGAAGGAGTTCCCAGAGACGCTTAGCACTTGTTGGCCCTTTTGCCTTCACTCTGCGGTCCAGCTCACCCCAAACCATCTCAATTGGGTTCAGGTCTGGCGACTGTGGAGGCCAGGTCATCTGGTGAAGCAGCCCATCACTCTCCTTATTGGTCAAATAGCCCTTACACAGTCATTGTCCTGTTGAAAAATAAATGATGGTCCAACTAAATGCAAACCAGATGGAATAGCATGCCGCTGCAAGATGCTGTGGTAGCCAAGCTGGTTCAGTATGCCTTCAATTTTGAATATATCCCCAGCAGTGTCACCAGCAAAGCACTCCCACACATCATACCTCCTCCTCCATGCTTCACAGTAGGGACCAGGCATGTAGAGTCCATCCATTCACCTTTTCTGCGTCGCACAAAGACACGCTGGTTGGAATTAAAGATCTCAAATTTGGACTCATCAGACCAAAGCACAGATTTCCACTGGTCTAATGTCCATTCCTTGTGTTTGTTAGCTCAAACAAGTCTCTTCTGCTCTTTGCCTGTCCTTAGCAGTGGTTTCCTAGCGGCTATTTTACCATTAAGGCCTGCTGCACAAAGTCTCCTCTTAACAGTTGTTGTAGGGATGTGTCTGCTGCTAGAGCTCTGTGTGACATTGACCTGGTCTCTATTCTGAGCTGCTGTTAACCTACGATTTCTGAGGCTGGTGACTCAGATAAACTTATCCTCAGAAGCAGAGGTGACTCTTGGTCTTCCTTTCCTGGGGCGGTCCTCATGTGAGCCAGTTTCTTTGTAGTGCTTGATGGTTTTTGCCACTGCACTTGGGGACACTATCAAAGTTTTCCCAATTTTTCGGACTGACTGACTGTCATTTCTTAAAGTAATGATGGCCACTCGTTTTTCTTTACTTTGCTGCTTTTTTCTTGCCATAATACAAATTCTAACAGTCTATTCAGTAGGACTATCAGCTGTGTATCCACCAGACATCTGCACAACACAACTGATGGTCCCAACCCCATTTATAAGGGAAGAAATCCCACTTATTAAACCTGACAGGGCACACCTGTGAAGTGAAAACCATTACCGGTCACAACCTCTTGAAGCTCATCAAGAGAATGCCAAGAGTGTGCAAAGCAGTCATCAAAGCAAAAGGTCGCTACTTTGAAGAACCCAGAATATAAGACATCATTTCAGTTGTTTCACACTTTTTTGTTAAGTATATAATTCCACATGTGTTATTTCATAGTTTTGATGCCTTCAGTGTGAATGTACAATTTTCATAGTCATGAAAATACAGAAAAATCTTTAAATGAGAAGGTGGGTCCAAACTTTTGGTCTGTACTGTACGTGCATAACAGTACTAACCTAAACAGACAAAATACAATTTTTTTACAATCCATGATTATAATAGATGATAGTAGGTATGATAAAATAATTTTCGTAGAGATCATGACTATAATATCAACAGAGGAATGCCTTGAATCAAGACACCAAACAATAATATCAATAATATAAAATGGACTCACTAATTAGGAACTGCCCCCAAAAGGAGTGAAACACAAAAGTAGCAAAATTGCCAAAAGACCCCAGATCAAAGAGAACCATTATAATACCAACCACACATAATTAGTGGACCACTGCCCAGTACCCTTCTATGTGTTTTGTGAATACCTGATGAAACTATACCTGAAACGCACGTTGGGGTACTGGGCAGTGTGAATCATATGGTCCACTAATTTTGGCTAGTGGTGGGTATTGTAATGGTTCTCTTCGATTTGAGATGTTAGACTTTCTTAATTCATACTATATTCTGTCATAATGGGATTTACCACTGATGACACTGCATTTTTGTGCTTTTTATGGGGTGTTTTAAATATATTATATTAAGTAATAGATGGTTATTTTTTTTTTAGTATCTATAAAAACTTAATATGCAAATTGCCTCTTCTGAGAAAAAGAGGACTTATACATTGGTATGCCAGTATTTTCTTATTACTGTAAGTCTTTAGCAGGGCCCTCACTCCTCTCGGTATCTATTTTGAACTGTGATTTCTGTTATGCTGTAATGTCTATGGTCTGTACAAGTCCCCTCTATAATTTGTAAAGCGCTGCGGAATATGTTGGCGCTATATAAATAAAATTATTATTATTATTATTATTATTAGTCTTCATGAGGAAAGCCTGTTAATAAATAAGAATTAAAAAAAATAGAATTGCTGTTATTGGGTTTTTACAGCATCTCAAACTTTTCTACTTTAGGAGATGAGATGCCCTTAAACGTACGGATTTCTCATGAGAAGCAGGACAAATTACACAGCTGCCTAGAACATCTTTTCAGCCAGGTGAGTAATATGGACAGTAACAAATTTATTCTTAGATGGCAATGTTTACATGTGATGAAAAACCATGGCTGAAGCCGCATCACCAATATAAGAAACCGAATGTCACCTACTGTATATTTGGTTCTATTGTGGTTTCTGCCTTGTTTTCTTCAATAAATAAGGAGCTTTAGAGAATGCTCTTAGAAGGCTGAGTTATGGAATCGCATATAAGAAACCAAAAAAGCCCATAGGAAAACATTAAATTAAACTGAATTTGGCAGAATTTTGGATCAATTTGCGTTAAAAAAAAATTGTCTTTTTTTACTTGCAGCATGAAATTATTTTAGACCATTTTCAGCGTCTTGTCTGACAAGTGGGCTTGACCTTTTTGCAAAGGGATGAGGCTTAATAGAGAGTGTACTAGCCCAAGATGTGACAGAACAAGTCAAAAAAACACCAATACTTAACAGCAAATTTCTGGCACAAATTAACCTTATTTATAGTTAATAAATATGACACATTTAAAGGGATGTAGATGTAACAAAGCTAAGACTTCTGGACTGTGTATAACGCCCACACCCCTGATTGACAGCTTTTTGTCTATATTGTGCATTGTCAGCAAGCTACCAAACAATTCTGGGAATAAGGTTAATGAGCTGGACTGCCTGGCTCATGAGATGTAGTCCTGTTTTGATAATCTCCTGCTGATTAAATACTGATTGTATTGAAACTACAATACACATTATAATAAGTGACACATCCCTGTAATCAGGGTCTCCTGCCCTATATTGTTTGACTCTCAGGTAAATAGCAAAACCAGATTCCCTTTAACACTGTCTATTCTAACTTTGCACTGTCTAAAAATTAGACAACATTTGTAAAAATGTATTGTGACCGCTGCTCTAAAATATTATAGTGATCAAAAAGCAATGGAGATATTTAGTGAACCGACCCTTATATGGGTTGTCTATAATCTGGGAATGGCTGGGAAGACGTCCAGCAGAGAGTCCATTATAATCCGGCCAGATAATGGTTGTGACACCGCAGGGAACTACATGAAGAGGGTTCAAATGAATGGTCATCCATCAAATACCTTCCAGAGCTTGGGCTTCTGCTTGTCAGTACCTCTTCACTTTGGACCATTGAGTGAGACCAGAATAGAACACCTCCTTCTTTGACATCTATATGCCATAATAGGGAGAACCCTTTGTCTTTTGGGGGTGAGGTGATTGGGATCAGACCTGGTAATAGCTCTGCAAGATAACTATAAACAATGTTGAAAATATCCATGAATACCAATACGCATTGTAAACCATTAGCATTTCTACATTTTTCCAAATAAACAAGATTATAGTTTTCCTTCCTTATTTGTTTACATTGAAAACCTTGTGTTCTTCTAGGTGGAATCGATAACTAATCTTCTCAGAGGACCGGCTGTGGCCAGAGCATTTGAACAAACAAAATATTTCACACCTGGACGAAGTTTACAAGGTGCCGATACCTACAGTGCATCATTTTGTCTCTTATGAACTAGAAAAAAAAACCATTATTTAATGATTTCCAATTGAAACCTTTCATTATTGTATCCAGTCAATAACACATAAACAGTAAGGGTGAATGGGATATGCATGAATCAACTTTAAAACGATGCTAAATATTTTGCGTCAGGGCCTGGGAGCCTCAAGTTATTCTGGGGAATGTTGGGATTGGTCCAACCATGTGTTACAAGATTGTCCATACATTTGTTTGACAGACTGAAGGAATTGTAGAAACGGACACTCTACAATACTATAGAGTGGGCAATTAATTCTCCGTAGGGGCCATATGAGAGACTGTGATAGTTGTGCAGGACCAAATCAATAGGTTATAATTATTACCATAATACTGCTCAATATTAATATATTAATTATAGTCATTATTCTATATTAATATTATTTATATCACATAATATTGAGCAGAATTAAGTATGCTGACACCCCCCTGCATATGGTATGAGACCACACACCTCCCCCTGTATGCATTATGAGCCCTGACACAGCCCTCATACAATATGAGCCCCCATATAGCCTCCTATGTACATGAGACCCAACATTGTCCTCGCTATACAGCATGAACCCCCACATAGCCCCATAAAGTGACAAGCAAAAGGGTAACAATGTTTTGAACATTTGACTTTCAGGCTCCATATCTCACCATTCACTACTGCTTCAAACGTGAGACTACCATCATTTTATGACAATCATCTTGGCTATCTCATAAATAAATTTGACTTGCAACTATTTAGCATATAATTAGTTATGCATATTCTTATCACATCACTGCATTGTTACTGTTTTGCTTTTAAAAATCTATATTTTAATTTTTAATATTTTGTAATTCTATCTTTGGCTTTCGACACTGCCTGAATATTTCTATACATGCTCTCAATCAGATTCAAGCATGTCTCACCAGAAATCTAATCCCAGGTCACTTTCTCAAAGTTGGTGCATACGGGTCGCCTCACTTGGGTATTTATAGTTTTTTATTGAACTCTACGCACAAGTGTTCAAATGAGTTGAGATCTGGGAACTGTGGGGGCCAATCCAGCACCTCTACTTCATTGTCATTGAACCATTTCTTCACTAATCTTAACTTATACTTCGAGTCGATGTCCTGCTGGAGCACTATGTCATTCTTTTCATACTCAGTACTTGAGTGTATGAACTAACTCGTCTTGTAGGATACTCAGATATAGCTCAGCACTGAGACCACCATCGATCCTGGTCAAGTATCCAAAGCCTTTGGCTGTAAAACAAAATCATATCATCAGGTTCCTCTTGACAGTTCCTTCAATTTCCATCAGAGCCTAGTCTATTGACTTTTATCTCATCGCTCCAAATTACCTAGTCCAATCTTCTACTGTTCACTTTTCATAGTGTTTTACAAACTCAGTCTGACTTTTCTTATGACAATATAGAAGTCGAGGCATCTTTACCTGTTTTCGAGCCACCATTCCAGACTTGTGTAATGTGTTTTGCACGGTGCTTGCATGGACAGGCTCCCACTATTAGGAAGCATGCCAGCCACCTCCTCTGCCGTGTTTGTTGCACCAATACTGATAGACCTTGTAATGTGCCAACTTGTTGTCTCCGATATTTTGCCTGGATGTCCATCTCATTGCTTTTGAATTAATGGATGGACTTCATTTTGTAGTTTTCCAACTGTCATGACACTTACATGATGCAGTTTAGAAATTTTATTGGCTGAGAGACTGCTGTCAATGAGCAGCATGGCTGTTTCTCTTTTCATTGAAAATCTTCTTCCTGGTTGCTCATCGATTCGAACCAGTGACCTTTTTCTCTTGAATCAACATAATAAGACACTGAGCTATTGGGGAAAGTGAGGACAGGTTGTATTTTGTAGTATACCGGAAGAAAACTATTTTTCCACCAACAGGAGCAACACAGTAACAATGCAGTGACATGACAAGAATCTGCATAACTAATCATATGCTAAATAGTTGCAAGTCAAATGTATGAGATAGGCAAGATAATTGTCTATAAAATGATGGCAGTCTCAAATTGGAATCAGTAGTGGATGGTGAGATATGGAGCCTGAAAGTCAAAAGTTCATAACTTTGTTTCCCTTTTGCTCACCACTGTATATATAGTATGAGCCCAAGCATAGCCCCTTATTTACAGTAGGAGCTCATTCATAGCTTTTTCTATATACATTATGAGCCCTTCACAAAGCCTCTTATATACAGAATGAGACTTCGCATGGCCTTCCTATATACAATATAAGCCTCCACACATCCCTCTATAGGCACATGCTCCCCTCACTCCCGCTCCCCTGGCATTTTGCTACGGTTTCCGGTGCACTGACTCTCCACACAGCAGACATGATGTAGTGACGTCATCGCGACTGCTGTCTCAATAGTACACGCTGATTGGTGGGAGAAGGAGTCAGTGAGTCTGTCCTGTCCTGAGGGTGCAGATAGCAGTGATATCGGGACCCAGGGGGAGGACATGGCCCGTTTTCCACTGTTTTCACAGTGCACTTTACTCAGGTCTCATACAGAGTTAAAATGATTAATGATTTCAGCTTAGCTTTCTTGTTTACATGCCGATCACACGTTTGTTTCTTGCATTCTGTAGAATTTCAACAGGAAATGGAACCTAAATTAAGCTGTCCAAAGCGGTTACGACTTCACATTAAACAGGACCCCTGGAATTTGCCCAGTAGTGTTCGCATTCTTGCACAGAACATTAGAAAGTTTGTAGAAGGTGAGTTATCATTCGTAAACTTTTGCTATTTCTTTGACTACAATGAAGTATAAATCAAATCTTTCCCATTAAACAGTGGCACCATTTGGACAGTTCCTAATGTGATGACAGCTGTATTTTGTATATTTTTCTTCTCTTTTGCAATGCTGCGTCCTATATCTTTGTAAGAAATTGGCCAATCTTTCCTTTTTGTCCAATCTCTTTATCTCTGAATTGACTTTCCCCATTGTATCTGTTTTAACTGTCCATCACAGGAAAAAAGTATTTAAGGCCCATTTTAACATGCTAGTGATTGGCCAAATAACTGTTTATAGGTTGGCACTTTCCCGATCATTGCCAGAATAAACATGGTATCAACCAGCTTATAAAAGGGAAAGTGCTCGCTTATTTGGGCAAATCGCTTCTTTTATGCAATTCAAAATTAATGCTGATTAGCCACACATCCTTTTGTGTAAATAGAGAATGTGCTGCCAAGAATGTGCAACTGTATGGGGGCAACTGATCGTAGTTGGCACATGCAGCATATAAACAGAGCTAAACGAGTGCCAATGGCATGCCAGATTGCTGACGAGCACTCGATATGGGTAATCATTATCGGACCATTTAAAAGGACTTTTATGGTTCACACAGGTGGGTAAATTGCCACAACGAATGATGATGTTCATATTTCTCAGCACTCGTTCATTTAATGTTTAGTGGCAATGGTTGGGAGGCCTATGCAAGAACAATGAATTGCATGATCGTTTCTAACACACTCTTTATATTGTTGTCTATACTGGGCAAAGTACTACTGATAAACAACAATTTTTATGTCTACATAAAGTATGTAAACGCTAGCAAAAATCATTTTTTTGTTCAGTGCTCCTTTCATCACAGGGCCTATTTACACCGTTAATGATCAGGCACAAACATTTATTTGGGCCACCAAGGTACCGTACATTTCACTGTTGACTTAAAGAGGACCTTTCATCAAATGTTTCATGTTGAACTGGACACATCTAATATGTGGCTGCAGAGCAAAATGCAAAAAATACAATGTTTTTTTTTGTTGTGGGAGAAATGTTTCTTTTTTTGAATTTTATCTCTCCAATGCAGAGGTATTACATTATTTGGAATTGGCACCTAAACATTAATTTTCAGGTCCCCCGTGATCCCAGAACCACCAGCAGTTGTGTCTGAATATATAAATTCCCTGCCTAACAGTCCCTGTATTACATCACACACATACACAGACATTTAGAAAGAGTACCGTATTTCTAAAGTTCGTTTATGATATGAAAATGAGGGCTTTGATTAGTCAAGGTGGCATTAGTGTTCTCAGACTAGTCAGTCCACTTAGATGTTATCATGCCACTGTGGTCTTGATAACATAACTTACAAGCGTCTGTGTCATCGCCAGCGCTATACTTACCTCAAGCATGCGTGCGGCACCTTTCACTCTCATGATTGATCCTTTGAAGCTGGGTGTACGCTAGAAATGAGCGAATATGTTAAGAAAACGATCGCCAAACATAAATTTGGCACGAATATGGTACATTCAGATTCGTGACTGGTAACACAAGCATTTTTCTTAAAATCGGAAAAAGTTGTTAACATTCGGTGAAAGATAGAATAAATGCTAGTAATTCATGTGTCGCCTTCAGTAAAATCACAGCGTGACAGGTTAGAATAGAATAGATAGATTAGATACATACACATAGACATACAGATGTCAGTGACACATATATATATATTACATACATAGATAGAAGAAAAAACGGCAATTTAGCAGCCGCAGTAGGGTAAAATCATAGCAGAAGCCGACAGGATAGAAGAGATGGATTACACACTGTACAAATAGAATTGGTAGATATATAGATGTCAGTGACAAATACTATTGGCACAGTGTGTGTGCAACTTACTGTAAATGTATTTAATTAATAAAAGTTTATTTTTCTGAAAAAAATGGCGTGGGCTTCCGCATAATTTTCGTAACCAGCAGAGGGAAAGCTGATGGCTGGGGGGCCGATGTTTATAGCCTGGGAAGGGGGTAATACCAATGGAGCTTCCCAGGCTATTAATATCAGCTCACAACTGTATACCGTACTTAGCCTTTACTGGCTATTAAAATGGAGGACCTAAAGTAAAATTACGTAGGGTCCCCCTATAATTAACAACCCGCAAAGGCTATGCAGACAGCTGCTGGCTGATATTAAAAGCCTAGGAAGGGGCCATGGATACTCCCCCTGGCTAAAAGCAACAGCTCTTAGCCACCCCAGAAAAAGCACATCTCTTAGATGCGCCAATTCTGCAACTTAGCCTCTCTCTTCCCACTTCCATTTTATTTAAAAATAACAAACACAGTTACACTCACCAAACGCCTATTCCACCAGAGCCCTCGATCTTCTGTATTAAAACTAAAATAAAAAACAACAATATACCATACCTGTTTGTTGTTCTGTCCCACACTGTAATCCATGTCTTGGGGATAAACAGGTTTCAACCTGGACGGTGCCAAGATGCGACCATCCAGGCTGAAAACTTTCTCACAGTGCTAGCGGGGATCTCACTGAGGGAGGTGACCGCAGTTCAACCCAGCTGGAAACGGAGCCTCAGTGATGTCACTGCTAGTCACTGAGGCTGCGCTCGCAGCAGCTCATTCACCAGTGGTTCTCAGCCTGGATGGTTGCATCTTTGCACTGTCCAGGTTGAAAACTTTCTCTTATAGGTGCACCTATTCTGGTGCTCTGCCTGGCTCTTCCCACTTGCCCTATAGTGGTGGCAAGTGGGGTTCATATTTGTGGGGTTGATGTCTCCTTTGTATTGTCAGTTGACATCAACCCCCGAGTTTAGTAATGGAGAGGCATCAATATGACTCCTAACCATTATTAATCCTACAGTTACATGGTAAAGACACAGCCAGAATAAAGTCCTTTAATTGAAAAAATGACACAGACACTTTTAATAATCTTAATTAAAACATACTTATGACCTTGCCTAATTCCATTGAAGCCCTCGTTCTCCTGTAATAAAACTAAAATAAAAAATCAACAATATACCATGTTAGGGCTAGCGGAACTCACCGAGTAAATAGATAAAGTTATTGGTGCGTTTGCAGCCCGGGGTCCACCGTGCAGGAGGAACCTGCTGCTAGCAAATGGCACTATATGGCGGTATAAGTGAACTCTGTTACTTCACAGAGTCGCCAACAAAAGAAAGCACTGTGCCCTGTTAGACTCACAGGAGTACACAGCTAACTGCTGAGTTGATAGCAGTCAGAGGTCTTGCACACAAACAAACTCCTCACCGGAGGTGCCGATATACTAGGGGCTTATTTCAGCCGGGGCTCTAAATACATACACACAAGACCACACTGGCGCAAAGCACATAACATAGATTGATACTAGCACATGGCCATGTGGTCATGCAAACCTTTTATAGCTGCAGCAACTTCAGGACCTTCCCAGAAGGACCAATGGGAGGCTGCCACAGAACTTGAGCAACTTCAGGACCCTCCTAGAGGACCAATGGGAGTTGCTGCAGTACCTGAGCATGTGACCCTTGATCTCCAATGAGAGATCTTACCCTGGGCATGCCCAGAAGGGAAAAAGTAGGACTTAGTCCCAAAGACGTGAAAGAAAACACCGTGTGCACAGCTACAAACTGGTGCTAAGACTTAGGTTCCCAAACCATCAGTATATATAGCAAGAAAGTCTAGCACTCAACTTCAGTAACCGTAGAAACGATTTATTAGTAGCACTAGAAACGTTTCAGTCCCTTGGGACTTTCATCAGTCACTACAATATCATAACAAAAAATGAAATCAAAAGTACATCCAGTACAAAAATAACTAAAGTATATACAAAGAAATACAAACAAAAATAAAGATAAACAGACAAGGTTAACATGAAGCAGGTCAAATTAAGAAATCATATACTTCACTTATAACTAAAAGGCAGAGGAAGCGGTAGCAAACAGCCAGGCTAAGTGTCAATATAGTGAAAGAACGTGACTCCGCCAGCGGACGAGACGAAGAAAGTTGAAAAAAGTTGAAAAAACCAGGAAAGAACAGGACACACGTACCGTGCCTATGAAGGCCGATAGGGCCAGGGTGATGGAGCAGAGAAAAATATACCTATATATTGCGCCTAATATAAAAGGGAACAGAGAAGTATATGAGTGACAATACATCAAATGGGATGGTGTAGAGACGAGATACCACCTAGATACTCACATAGGTAGGATACCCCTACTAGCGCTAATGGGGGAGATAGTGAGAGCTGTAGAAAAGACATACAGGATGACATTAGATCAGTACCAAGATGGAAAATGCCCATGTGGGTAAAAGGGGCGAGACTCAAACCAGTACCTGGAGAGCAAGGCTGATACGGTGGGGAGTGGCCACCTAACGGGTAAAATACCCGCAAGCTGTGGGAGAGAAAGGGGGGAGAGGACGTTAGCATCGGCTGAGGAGTGGGGTTCCCCTAGGTAAAAAAAGGATGACATTACCTGAGAATACTGGACAGAGGGGAAAAAGTTTCTAGTGCTACTAATAAATCGTTTCTACGGTTACTGAAGTTGAGTGCTAGACTTTCTTGCTATATTTAGTCCCAAAGACATCTGCTCACTGCTGACCAGTACTGGCTACAATGGCAGAAGCTGAAAAGGTAGCAGTAACCCTTTGCACAGTACCAGACTGAGCGAGACACTGAGACCGATGCCTCTGCTGAGCAGACTCCACTGCGGCAGGAGAAGAATGGGAGACCGCAGCGGAGATGGCTCGAGATTCCCCCTGTGTAGAGGTGGGAACTCGACCCCTAACATACCATACCTGTTTGTCGTTCTGTCCCACGCCGTAATCCATGCCTGGGGGACTAATAGTTTTCAACCTGGACGTTGTCAAGATGCGACCATCCAGGCTGAGAAGCAATGGTGAATGAACTGCTGTGAGCACAGCCTCAGTGACTAGCGATGATGTCATCGAGGTTAACTCCGGTCACTGAGGCTGCTTTCCCAGCAGGGCTGAACTGCCATGACCTCAGTAACATAGGAAAAAGTCAGTAATAATGTCATCGCAGTTCAATCTCAGTGACTTCACCGCAGATCACGGTGAGAAATTCTCACGGGGATCTGCTGTGAAGCCACTGTGCTTGAACTGCGGTGAACTCAGTGACTTTTTTCCACGATGCTAGCGTGGATCTCTCCGAGGTCACAGCAGTTCAGCCAGGCTGGGAACAGGAGAACGAGGGCTTCAATGGAATTAGACGAGGTCATAAGTATGGTTTAATTAAGATTATTAAAAGAGTCGGTGTCATTTTTTCAATTAAATGTCTTTATTCTGGCTGTGTCTTTATTTACCATGCAACTATAGAATTAGTAATGGATAGGTGTCTTATAGACACTTCTCCATTAGTAATCCGTGGGATTGATGTAACCTGACAATACAAAGGTAACATCAACCCCACAAATATGAACCATACTTGCCACCGCTGCAGGGCAAGTGGGAAGAAGCAGACAAAGCGCCAGAATTGGCGCATCCAATAGATGTGCCTTTTCTGGGTAGCTGAGGGCTGCTATTTTTAGGCTGGGGGGGCTATATCCATGGCTCCTTACAAGCCTGAGAATACCAGCCTTCAGTTGTTTGATTTAGCAAGGCTGTTTTTTTTTTTAAATGGGGGGACCCATGCTGTTTGTTTAATTATATATTTAAATAATTAAAAATACGGCATGGGGACCCTTCTATTCTTGATTACCGACCTTGCTGAAGCTGACAGCTGAGGGTTGCAGCCCCTAGCTGTGAGTTTTGCGTGGCTGGTTATCAAAAATACAAGGGAACTTACGCCGGGTTTTTATGTACAGCACAGGAGCGGCTGATGAACACTCCCATCCGCCGATCCTGCTCTCACTGTTATTAGCGGCAGCAGGTGTCGGATGATGGGAGCAGTTGTCCCATCAGCTGACACCAGTGACCGGAGGTAAACGTTATACCTCCAATCACAGCTGAGCATGGGAACTGCGGCTCTCTGACTGGCGGGGATGATTTCACCTCCAATCAGAAGCAATATGCCGGTGTTTCCCATGCTATCACACAGCTTGGAAAACACAGACGTTTGTGCTGTGTATGTTCGGCTACATTCATCGATGATTAAATCGGCGAATATTGAAAATTCGGCGATCATGAGCCGAACCGAACATTGAAATTTTGGCTCATCTCTAGTGTACACGTCCCGGCTTCAGAGAGGCGCACTGCCCATGGTCGGAAGTCTCTTCACACAGCATCTCTCTCTTTCTGTTTCTTTCTGTCTGTCTCTCTTTGTCGCTCTGTGTATCCCTCTCTATTTGTCTGTGTCTGTCTCTCTGTCTATGTACATGACTCTGTCCATGTTTCTCTCTCTTTCTCTCTCTGTCTCTTTGTCTGTCTCTGTGTCTGTCTGTGTATCTCTCTCTGTATGTGTCTGTGTCTGTCTCTGTTTCTCTCTGTCTCTGTCTATATTGTCTGTGTCTGTTTCTCTGTCTGTGTGTCTCTGTCTCGCTCTCTGTCACTCTATGTCTGTCTCTGTCTGTCTCTTTCTCTTTGTCCCTGCCACAGCTGCACAGAGTACATCAGTGACCCCACTACAGCAGCACAGAGTATGTTAGCGACCCATGATACAGCAACACGGAGTGCCAGCAACTCCACAACAGCAGCACAGAATATGTCAGCGACCCATGTCTGAGACAGACGGAGACAGACAGAGACACACACACACACATAAAGACAGACAGAGAGAGACAGACACAGAGAGACACACAGAGAGAGGCATACAGACAGATACGCAGACAGAGAGAAACAAAGAGAGACAGAGAGAGAGAGACAAAGAGAGACAGACAGAGAAAGAGATTCTGTGGCCTGGGTCGCTGACCATACTCTGTGCTGCTGTGGCAGGGTCTATGGAAGGGGCTGTGTCTGTATTAGTGGTTGATCTAGAAGAGAGAGAGAGACACAGTCTATCTGTCTCGCGGACTTTATGATGAGGAACATGTTTGTGCTTCGGGGCGGTTTGTGGGCAATTCTCTCCTTGGTCTTTCCTTGGTTTCTTTGGCCTAGAGCACCAAGATAAGACTCTGCCTACTGTCCTGCCCCGGAGCACGGGCATAACATTAACTGAAAACTTTTATCACTGACTACACAAGAACCACAAGAAGGATTCCGTCACCCCAAGTATAATTTTCATCAGTGTAACAACTCCAACATGACAGTGTCTGTAGGTTTTTTTTAACATAATCTTGCTGACAAGTTCACTTTAAATATGTGTCTACCTGGGGTGTACACATATTTAAAAGGCATCTATTCAGGATCCAAAAGAGGTGGCTCTTCTTGGTGAGTGGAGCCAATTGAACCAGGTTACAAAAAAAGAGCCCTACTGCACATCAGTATTGTTTGTCAACACATTTCTCACACTGAGCCTGTTCTAAGCTACGGCGGTGCCGTGTTTTGCTACCTGGTTCTGATTGGTCACCATCAGAAAGGGGAAGAAGTACACGCTCCCAAAGAAATCTCTCTGTTAATGCCCACTCAGACTTTTAAAAAAGTAACTGTTTAGGTGCCGAATATTTTGATTTCTAATATCTCTGCAACACAGAGACAAAATAAAAAAAAAAGCATTCCTTCTGGTCTGCAAACAATATGTTATTTTGTGAACAGTTCCACATGAATAATTTGGTGAAATATCCTCCTTAAAAAGGTAATGAAGTTAGGCACATAACTGAGACTTTAGATGGAGAGACCAGGGAAGGACAACTCTTGCCTCCATTTCTTTCATTCTGAAAAAATGCAAGCAATTTTTCCAATTTCCATTTGACCTCAAAGACTGTGAGTCTTACTAGGCATTTACACATTTATGTAATTAAAAACGAATGGTAATTCAAAAGAATCTTTTATAATCCATAAAGTTATGCATTTGTAGCATTCATGGCAAGAATACTAAGTGCCATAATGGCCATTTGTCAATGGAATAAAGTCCCATCATGTTTCGCTTTCAAACCTTGAGGGCTTTGTCATGGCTCGTTCTGAAGGTTCATTGTTGTGAAATACAGAATATTTGCTTTATATGAAGAATGAGATTTCATTGCTGGATGCAACCGTATAACACTAGAGTAATTCCAAGAAGAATGCCGTGTCAGCACTTACTGTAATGCATTTTGGTAGTAAGGAAATGATTCTTTAGAAGATTTATGAGTATGTTTATTTTACCGAAATCCAAGGGAGATTAAAGCAACAGTTATCTACTTTCCGCTGTCTCATTTTAGCTGATTTCCCACAGCTCTAGATCTCAAATTGGAAAAAAATGCCCTGAACCATTAAAAAGTTGCTTTTGATTAGCCTGTCATTAAAGGGTATCTAGCTGATTCTGTCATCTAATTTGCATGAGATTCAACAAATGTGCAAGAAGTTTACAGAGGTTACAATCTTGAATGTTGATGAGAAACATAACTGCTTGATGAATAAATACACCAAGGAGAACTGTAGAAAATACAGGGGTAAGATAAAATTCGTCCAAAAGAGCCGATTTTTTCGATTTGGACAACCATTGTTTGAACATTTTATGGAATGGCCGACATAAGACAGAACATGAGATTTGCCAGATTGTAACATTTTGGCTGAAACTACTTGCATTTGTCTTGGCCGAACTCACCTCGATGATCTTCCACTTTGCAGAACATTAGTTTATTTTATTTTTTTTAAATTGGCTTCCCGACTGGCCGGTGTTACCTCTTTTGTTGCTGGTGGGATTGTTCACACTAACAATCCCACGATTAACTAATCTGATGCAAGGGCTTGCTTGACTTAACAACTGTCATTTATTCATTTTAGAGGTAGAGACGCGGATACTATTGGCCCTCCTGGAATATACAGGTAAGAATAATGGCGGCTTTTATGATGTAATTTCCATCAGTAATCTCTAAGTTGAAGCTATGCATATTTATATAAAAAAAACATTAAATAACGTTACGGAAGTCTTCACTTTTTTAGGTTTTTAAAGGATTTATATTGATATTTGAAATGGCTTTAAGCCACTGTCGTTTATTCAAAGAAGCATGAAAGTGTATCAAGAGATAAAGTAATGTGAAGATCAGAGAACTAATTAGAACTAATGAATCCCATGAGGAAATGAGTGAGATGTAGGTAGAAATATGACTTTCATAGATTTTTACATGGTAATATAATATATTATACTTGCTATATCAGTGATATTTACCAAAGTGACATTTAAATATACAGTACCGTATAAACCACAGAGAACAGCAGTGTAAATTGGCAATAAAAACAGATTTTCTTCAACATAATTAAAAAATATGCAAATAACTAGTATAATCAAGGTGACTGCTAACCAAGCAGGGATGGCCAACACAAATGTGGAGTACAGAGTGGTAAAAGTTCATACAAAGTCTAGTACAAGTAAGGCCAGTAGTACACAAATAGTTATGTCCCTGTAGAATTCCATGTCTGGCAGTGAATAAATAAATTAGAAGATAGCACTTACATGGATGAAACACTGGTGTGTGTGGCGTCCCCGCTGCCCCAACGCACGTTTTCACTTCTTTGTATATACAGTACTGGTCAAAGGTTTGGACACACATGTTCATCCAGTGGTTTTCCTTGTTCTTTTTGGAATGTGCACATTAGAGAATCAGACTAAAGGCAGCAAAACCACAAAGGACACATATGGAAATAAGCAGTTAAGAAACTCGTGGAATATGTGCTAAACCTTCTAAAGTACCCCCCTTTTCTTTGACAGCTTTACACCCCCTAACAATTCAAAAAAGTAAAATGTAATAAAATAATTGTTTTACAGTATCACACTTTTTATGGTTGAAGGTAGACATAAGTATGAGTTCAACACATACCCTAACATGTTGATGCAGAAGAAGGCAAAAACCACATGAGTCAGATGCTAATTGCCCCATATTAGGGGAAAAATTCCTTCTGAAGTCAACATACGGCAATCAGACTAGTTCTCTGGATCAACATCCCATAACAGAATCTAGTACCCAGAACCTGTAATATTATGTTTTTCAAGAAAGGTGACCAGGCCCTCTTTGAATCTTTTTAGTGAAGCATCCATTCCAGCATCATGTGGCATGGGGCTCCATTATTTCACTGCTCTTACAATAAATAATATGTCTGTGATAAATACAAATATCTAGACAGCACAAATAAAAACAGTAATCCATTAAAAATTAAGGAATGCAAGAGAAGATTTAGGGTTAGTTCGCACAGGGCGTTTTTGCTGCATTTTTTTGCTGCTTTTTTATGCTAATTTTCAGCTGCTTTTTACAGTACCAGCAAAGCCTATGAGATTTCAGAAATCTCATGCACACACATTGTTTTTTTGTTTGATCAGTATTTTGTGCTTTGCTGCATTTTTTGGACATAGAGAATGTCACTTCTTTCAGCGTTTTTGCTGCGTTTTTTCACCCGTTGATTTGAATGAGTGTTGAAAAAAACGCAGCAAAAACGCAGGTATCATTATTTGCTGTGTTTTTGCTGCTGAAGATCCAAGGACATTAGCATGGACAAGAGAAAAAAAATGCACCCAAAAAATGCACCAAAAACGTACCAAATACGCAACAAAAAACTCACCAAAAACGCACCTAACCCTGCGTTTTTGATGCAGCTTCTTTCCTGCCAAGAAGATCAGGTTTTGCTGCAGAAAAAAAAAAGCAACAAAAGCGCCCTGTGTGAACTTACCCTAAAACACTGACGCGTTTCTAATGTGTTAAATGCCCTTATTCATAGTGTATCGAACGAATAAGGAGATTCTCGTTTTAAGTTGGATGGAACCAATTACACACGATATTAAAAAAAAGTATATTCAACCAATAAGTGAAAAACACTGTATCTATATACAAACATTAATCAAATTTGAATCAAAAGCAATATATACAGTATATATAGAATAAATAATTTTTTATATTCATGCTCTGTGGATATTTTGTGTCAAGAGTTAATATATCCAAATTGCTTCACTTAAAGTGAGGCGTTTCTGTCAGCTGCCTCTTTTGATAGGACATGCAACTCACCGCATGCCATAAAATCTTAAATATGTAGTGTTACCATTGTGTATGGTGACAAAATGCATCACAGCACCAGAGTAGGATCCTTTTTATATATATTGGCAAGATGTTCCAAAATATGTTGTTTCAATTTTCTAAATGTGGAACCTATATAACGCACTGTGCATAGATTAAATTCTACACAATACAATACATAATGTGTATTGCAATGAATCCCTTGATTCTAATGGATAATATGTTGGATTCCAAATTTTAATTAACACATCACTGTCTGTGACACGACCTATGTTTTCATTTTCTGCTTGTAATTGGATGTTGATGCCAAAATTCTCAGAGTTTGAGTCATCAGACCACAGTACAGATTTCCAATAAACTAATGTCTTGTCCTTGTGGTGTTTGGCCCAAACAAGTCTATTCTTCTTGTTTGTGGTCCCCAATAGTGGCTCCTTTGCATCAGTTTGGCCATGAAGGTCTGCTTTTCATTCATTCATTCTCTCATCTGGAGAGTTGATGTTGAGATACAGGTCCTTCTCAAAAAATTAGCATATAGTGTTAAATTTCATTATTTACCATTATGTAATGATTACAATTAAACTTTCATATATTATAGATTCATTATCCACCAACTGAAATTTGTCAGGTCTTTTATTGTTTTAATACTGATGATTTTGGCATACAACTCCTGATAACCCAAAAAACCTGTCTCAATAAATTAGCATATTTCACCCATCCAATCAAATAAAAGTGTTTTTTAATAACAAACAAAAAAAACAACAAATAATAATGTTCAGTTATGCACTCAATACTTGGTCGGGAATCCTTTGGCAGAAATGACTGCTTCAATGCGGCGTGGCATGGAGGTAATCAGCCTGTGACACTGCTGAGATGTTATGGAGGCCCAGGATGCTTCAATAGGGGCCTTAAGCTCATCCAGAGTGTTGGGTCTTGCGTCTCTCAACTTTCTCTTCACAATATCCCACAGATTCTCTATGGGGTTCAGGTCAGGAGAGTTGGCAGGCCAATTGAGCACAGTAATACCATGGTCAGTAAACCATTTACCAGTGGTTTTGGCACTGTGAGCAGGTGCCAGGTCGTGCTGAAAAATGAAATCTTCATCTCCATAAAGCATTTCAGCCGATGGAAGCATGAAGTGCTCCAAAATCTCCTGATAGCTAGCTGCATTGACCCTGCCCTTGATGAAACACAGTGGACCAACACCAGCAGCTGACATGGCACCCCACACCATCACTGACTGTGGGTACTTGACACTGGACTTCAGGCATTTTGGCATTTCCTTCTCCCCAGTCTTCCTCCAGACTCTGGCACCTTGATTTCCGAATGACATGCAAAATTTGCTTTCATCAGAAAAAAGTACTTGGGACCACTTAGCAACAGTCCAGTGCTGCTTCTCTGTAGCCCAGGTCAGGTGCCTCTGCCGCTGTTTATGGTTCAAAAGTGGCTTTACCTGGGGAATGCGGCACCTGTAGCCCATTTCCTGCACACGCCTGTGCACGGTGGCTCTGGATGTTTCCACACCAGACTCAGTCCACTGCTTCCTCAGGTTCCCCAAGGTCTGGAATCGGTCCTTCTCCACAATCTTCCTCAGGGTCCGGTCTCCTCTTCTCGTTGTACAGCGTTTTCTGCCACATTGTTTCCTTCCAACAGACTTACCATTGAGGTGCCTTGATACAGCACTCTGGGAACAGCCTATTTGTTGAGAAATTTCTTTCTGGGTCTTACCCTCTTGCTTGAGGGTGTCAATGATGGCCTTCTTGACATCTGTCAGGTCGCTAGTCTTACCCATGATGGGGGTTTTGAGTAATGAACCAGGCAGGGAGTTTATAAAAGCCTCAGGTATCTTTTGCATGTGTTTAGAGTTAATTAGTTGATTCAGAAGATTAGGGTAATAGGTCGTTTAGAGAACCTTTTCTTGATATGCTAATTTATTGAGACAGGTTTTTTGGGTTATCAGGAGTTGTATGCCAAAATCATCAGTATTAAAACAATAAAAGACCTGACAAATTTCAGTTGGTGGATAATGAATCTATAATATATGAAAGTTTAATTGTAATCATTACATTATGGTAAATAATGAAATTTAACACTATATGCTAATTTTTTTAGAAGGACCTGTATGTCTGATTCTTGATGTTGGTGTATCATTTGGTTGTAATCTGAAATGCTGTCAATTTGCATTAAGGCTAATAACTGTGATGAACCTATCCTCTGCAGCAGAGGTAATTTCATTTCCTATGGCAGCCCTCATAAAAGCCAGCCTCATCATAGCCATTGATGATTTTCATGACTGCTCTTGAGGATAACTGTTATGACCTGGTGGTCAGGACAATAATGGACCTGGTGGTTAAGAGCACACGGAATGACCTGATAGTTACAAATAAAATAGGACGAGTTCTGAGACGTGGGAACTCTGCTGACCGCAATCCCTAATCCTATCACACACAATAGAAATAGCCGTGGAGTGCTCCTGACGCTCCCTAGGCGCCTCGTCACAGCCTAAGTAACTAGCTAGCCCTAAAGATAGAAAAATAAGCCTACCTTGCCTCAGAGAAATTCCCCAAAGGAAAAGGCAGCCCCCCACATATAATGACTGTGAGTAAAGATGAAAATTACAAGCACAGAGATGAAATAGATTTAGCAAAGTGAGGCCCGACTTACTGAATAGACAGAGGATAGGAAAGGTAGCTTTGCGGTCAGCACAAAAAACTACAAAAAGACCACGCAGAGGGCGCAAAAAGACCCTCCGCACCGACTCACGGTGCGGAGGCGCTCCCTCTGCGTCCCAGAGCTTCCAGCAAGCAAGACAACAATCAAAATAGCAAGCCGGACTGAAAAATAGCAAACCAGAGATAAACAAGCAGGAACTTAGCTTCTGCTGGGAAGACAGGTCACAAGAACGATCCAGGAGTGAACTAGACCAATACTGGAACATTGACAGGTGGCATGGAGCAAAGATCTAGGTGGAGTTAAATAGAGCAGCCAGCTAATGAATTAACCTCGTCACCTGTGGAAGGAACCTCAGAAGCCGCAGCCCCACTCACAACCACCAGAGGAAGCCCATGGACAGAACCAGCCGAAGTACCATTCATGACCACAGGAGGGAGCTTGACAACAGAATTCACAACAGTACCTCCCCCTTGAGGAGGGGTCACCAAACCCTCACCAGAGCCCCCAAGCCGACCAGGACGAGCCAAATGAAAGGCACGAACCAGATCGGCAGCATGAACATCGGAGGCAAAGACCCAGGAATTATCTTCCTGACCATAACCCTTCCACTTGACCAGGTACTGGAGTTTCCGTCTCGAAATACGAGAATCCAAAATCTTCTCCACCACATACTCCAACTCCCCCTCAACCAACACCGGGGCAGGCAGATCAACGGATGGAACCACAGGCGCCACGTATCTCCGCAACAATGACCTATGAAATACATTATGGATGACAAAAGAAGCTGGAAGGGTCAAATGAAACGACACAGGATTGAGAACCTCAGAAATCTTATACGGACCAATGAAACGAGGCTTAAACTTAGGAGAGGAAACCTTCATAGGAACATAACGAGACGACAACCAAACCAAATACCCAATGTGAAGTCGGGGACCGACACAGTGCCGGCGGTTAGCGAAACGCTAAGCCTTCTCCTGGGACAATGTCAAATTGTCCACCACATGAGTCCAAATCTGCTGCAACCTATCCACCACAGTATCTACACCAGGACAGTCCGAAGACTCAACCTGCCCTGAAGAGAAACGAGGATGGAAACCAGAATTGCAGAAAAACGGCGAAACCAAAGTAGCCGAGCTGGCCCGATTATTAAGGGCGAACTCAGCCAAAGGCAAAAAGGACACCCAATCATCCTGATCAGCAGAAACAAAGCATCTCAGATATGTTTCCAAAGTCTGATTAGTTCGTTCGGTTTGGCCATTTGTCTGAGGATGGAAAGCCGAGGAAAAAGACAAATCAATGCCCATCCTAGCACAAAAGGCTCGCCAATACCTCGAAACAAACTGGGAACCTCTGTCCGAAACGATGTTCTCCTGGATGCCATGTAAACGAACCACATGCTGGAAAAACAATGGCACCAAATCAGAGGAGGAAGGCAATTTAGACAAGGGTACCAAATGGACCATCTTAGAGAAGCGATCACAAACCACCCAAATGACCGACATCTTTTGAGAGACAGGGAGATCCGAAATAAAATCCATAGAGATATGCGTCCAGGGCCTCTTCGGGACCGGCAAGGGAAAAAGCAACCCACTGGCACGAGAACAGCAGGGCTTAGCCCGAGCACAAGTCCCACAGGACTGCACAAAAGAACGCACATCCCGCGACAAAGACGGCCACCAAAAGGATCTAGCCACCAAATCTCTGGTATCAAAGATTCCCGGATGACCAGCCAACACCGAACAATGAACCTCAGAGATAACTCTACTAGTCCATTTATCAGGGACAAACAGTTTCTCCGCTGGGCAACGGTCAGGTCTATCAGCCTGAAATTTTTGCAGCACCCGCCGCAAATCAGGGGAGATGGCAGACAAAATTACCCCCTCTTTGAGAATATCCGCCGGCTCAGGAACACCCGGAGAGTCGGGCACAAAACTCCTTGACAGGGCATCAGCCTTCACATTCTTAGAGCCTGGAAGGTACGAAACCACAAAATCAAAACGGGAGAAAAATAGCGACCAAAGAGCCTGTCTAGGATTCAACCGTTTGGCAGACTCGAGATAAGTCAAATTCTTGTGATCCGTCAAGACCACTACGCGATGCTTGGCTCCTTCAAGCCAATGATGCCACTCCTCGAATGCCCACTTCATGGCCAACAACTCTCGATTGCCAACATCATAATTGCGCTCAGCAGTCGAAAACTTTCTAGAAAAGAAGGCACATGGTTTCATCACCGAGCCATCAGAACTTCTTTGCGACAAAACAGCCCCTGCTCCAATCTCAGAAGCATCAACCTCAACCTGAAACGGAAGCGAAACATCTGGCTGGCACAACACAGGGGCAGAAAAAAAACGACGCTTCAACTCCTGAAAAGCTTCCACAGCTGCAGAAGACCAATTGACCACATCAGCACCCTTCTTGGTCAAATCAGTCAACGGTTTAGCAACACTAGAAAAATTACTGATGAAGCGACGATAAAAATTAGCAAAGCCCAGGAACTTTTGCAGACTCTTCACAGATGTCGGCTGAGGCTAATCATAAATGGCCTGAACTTTAACAGGGTCCATCTCGATAGTAGAAGGGGAAAAAATTAAACCCAAAAATGAAACCTTCTGAACTCCAAAGAGACACTTTGACCCCTTCACAAACAAAGAATTCGCACAAAGGACCTGGAACACCATTCTGACCTGCTTCACGTGAGACTCCCAATCATCCGAGAAGACCAAAATATCATCCAAATATACAATCAGGAATTTATCCAGGTACTATCGGAAGATGTCATGCATAAAGGACTGAAATACTGATGGAGCATTGGAAAGCCCGAATGGCATAACCAGGTACTCAAAATGGCCCTCGGGCGTATTAAATGCTGTTTTCCATTCATCGCCCTGTTTAATACGCACAAGATTATACGCACCATGAAGATCTATCTTGGTGAACCAACTAGCCCCCTTAATCCGAGCAAATAAATCAGACAGCAGCGGCAAAGGGTACTGAAATTTGACTGTGATCTTATTAAGAAGGCGGTAATCAATACAAGGTCTCAAAGAACCATCCTTCTTGGCCACAAAAAAGAACCCCGCTCCCAATGCTGACGACGACGGGCGAATATGACCCTTCTCCAAGGATTCCTTTACATAACTCCGCATAGCGGCGTTCTCTGGCACAGATAAATTGAACAGTTGGCCCTTAGGAAACTTACTACCAGGAATCAAATTGATAGCACAGTCGCAATCCCTATGAGGAGGTAGGGCACTGGATTTGGGCTCATCAAATACATCCCGGTAATCCGACAAAAACTCCGGGACTTCAAAAGGGGTGGATGATGAAATAGACACAAATGGAACATCACCATGTACTCCCTGACAACTCCAGCTGGACACAGACATAGATTTCCAATCCAACACTGGATTATGGACCTGTAGCCATGGCAACCCCAAAACGACCACATCATGCAGATTATGCAACACCAAAAAATGAATATCCTCCTGATGTGCAGGAGCCATGCACATGGTCAATTGGGTCCAGTACTGAGGCTTATTCTTGGCCAAAGGCGTAGCATCAATTCCTCTCAATGGAATAGGATACTGCAAGGGCTCCAAGAAAAAACCACAGCGCCTAGCAAACTCCAAGTCCATCAAATTCAGGGCAGTGCCTGAATCCACAAATGACATAACAGAATAGGATGACAAAGAGCAGATCAGAGTAACGGACAAAAGAAATTTCGACTGTACCGTACCAATGGTGGCAGACCTAGCGAAACGCTTAGTGCACTTAGGACAATCGGAGATAGCATGAGTGGAATCACCACAGTAAAAACACAGTCCATTCCGACATCTGTGTTCTTGCCGTTCAGCTCTGGTCAAAGTCCTATCACATTGCATAGGCTCAGGTCTATGCTCAGATAATACCGCCAAATGGTGCACAGCTTTACGCTCACATAAGCGTCGATCGATCTGAATGGCCAAAGACATAGACTCATTCAGACCAGCAGGCATGGGAAATCCCACCATGACATCCTTAAGGGCTTAAGAGAGACCCTTTCTGAAAATTGCTGCCAGCGCACATTCATTCCACTGAGTGAGTACAGACCACTTCCTAAACTTCTGACAATATATCTCTACCTCATCCTGACCCTGACACAGAGCCAGCAAGATTTTCTCTGCCTGATCCACTGAATTAGGTTCATCATAAAGCAACCCGAGCGCCAGAAAAAACGCATCAACATCACGCAATGCCGGATCTCCTGGCGCAAGGGAAAATGCCCAGAGGGTCGCCACGTAACAAAGAAATAATGATTTTCACTTGTTGAACAGGGTCACCTGAGGAGCGAGGTTTCAAAGCAAGAAACAATTTACAATTATTTTTGAAATTCAGAAACTTAGATCTATCCCCAAAAAACAAATCAGGAATTGGAATCCTAGGCTCTAACATTGGATTCTAAACCACAAAATCTTGAATGTTTTGTACCCTTGCAGTGAGATTATCCATACAAGAGGACAGACCTTGAATGTCCATATCTACACCTGTATCCTGAACCACCCAGAGGTAAAGGGGAAAAGAGAGACAAAACACACTGCAAAGAAAAAAAAAATGGTCTTAGAACTTTTCTTATCCCTATATTGAGATGCATTAGTACTTTGGGCCACCTGTACTGTTATGACCTGGTGGTCAGGACAATAATGGACCTGGTGGTTAAGAGCACACGGAATGACCTGATAGTTACTAATAAAATAGGACGAGCTCTGAGACGTGGGAACTCTGCTGACCGCAATCCCTAATCCTATCACACACACTAGAAATAGCCGTGGAGCGCTCCTGATGCTCCCTAGGCGCCTCGTCACAGCCTAAGGAACTAGCTAGCCCTAAAGATAGAAAAATAAGCCTACCTTGCCTCAGAGAAATTCCCCAAAGGAAAAGGCAGCCCCCCACATATAATGACTGTGAGTAAAGATGAAAATTACAAACACAGAGATGAAATAGATTTAGCAAAGTGAGGCCCGACTTACTGAACAGACAGAGGATAGGAAAGGTAGCTTTGCGGTCAGCACAAAAAACTAGAAAAAGACCACGCAGAGGGCGCAAAAAGACCCTCCGCACCGACTCACTGTGCGGAGGCGCTCCCTCTGCGTCCCAGAGCTTCCAGCAAGCAAGACAACAATCAAAATAGCAAGCTGGACAGAAAAATAGCAAACCAGAGATAAACAAGCAGGAACTTAGCTTCTGCTGGGAAGACAGGTCACAAGAACGATCCAGGAGTGAACTAGACCAATACTGGAACATTGACAGGTGGCATGGAGCAAAGATCTAGGTGGAGTTAAATAGAGCAGCCAGCTAATGAATTAACCTCGTCACCTGTGGAAGGAACCTCAGAAGCCGCAGCCCCACTCACAACCACCAGAGGAAGCCCATGGACAGAACCAGCCGAAGTACCATTCATGACCACAGGAGGGAGCTTGACAACAGAATTCACAACAGATAACTTCAAGTGTTCTGGATATATATATATATATATATATATATATATATATATATATATATATATATATATATATATTTATATTTAATTTGTGGTTTTGCTTCTTTAAGTATGAATCTACAATGTTCAACAAGTTAACTGCTGCATGAATAGATGGGTCCAAACCTTTGAGAATTCAGTAATATGCATAAAAAATATTCTACATGGGTAACAGATCAGTTTCTAGCACACAAAGTGCCCTGTACTATAGCCTAAACACATTGAATCATGGGACCATATTTAAAATCGACATTGGCACATCATTTATGAATAAAATGTATCCCTTTACAGACTAAAGTACATACTGTAAAAACTGAATTAGTGTGAGTGCTTTAATATACTTACCTACTGCTGCTCTCTCCGGTTTCCAGCGCCGTTCTGCTCCTCTTCTCATTGACGTCACTGCAATTCAGACACCCAAGATCGCTCTATTATCTATGTGTCAGCAGAAAGCCTCTTTTACAATGTAAGCAATGGAGCCTCATCCTGACACTCCAGAGACTTACACGGCAAAAGCCACCTCCAGGTCACGCAATGTAACTCGGAGACGTCATAGAGCAGAGGAGCGGATCGGGGCTGGATCACCAGTAGGTGAGTAAATTAAAACACTCACACTACACTACACACCATACACATATACACACATTTAATGAAAAAAAATATTAACTTCCAACAGAATAAGAACAAGGAAAACTACTGTATAAACAGGTGTGTCCAAACTTTTGACTAGCACTATATATGAATTGTACTATACAGTATATACGGTATTATAGATAGAACCTACGTAACTGGCCAAATCCAAAGAGCTTCCAAAAAACACAAAATTCTATTTGGTGTCAATGATAATTGCTCTCCACACAAGAAACAGCCACTCCTATTACCATAATAATTCAAAATAAATGTTATTATGCACATTTAATAAGCACAATAAAAAAAGTGGAAAAGGAACACTCCACACAAGATCATCTAAAAGGGTAAGTGATCCATATATACAATTTTATATGCATTATAAAGATGGATTAAATTCTATATGGATTATATATACTGTACATTTACAATGTCTCTGTATGCACAAAACAATCATACAATATAAGCCGTCTCACATGTTCATCGATTCAGATAAATCACATTTTAAAGTGCATAATGCAAGGTAAGCAAAACTGATACTGAAAATACCAAGTGCATTTATAAAAAAAAATTGCATACATAAAGTATGATTAAATATATTAGGCCATAAGTGCTTAATTCATTATATTATGAGACATTGCAGGATTACTTCTTATAAAGTGTAATATTTTAGACCATATAAGGAAATGGTGATATTTATTAGACTAATGCCCTACTGCTGTCTACGTATGTTTCGCCTCTGCTTCCTCAAGGATCCGCCCCTTGAGGAAGCAGAGTGACATTTCCTGTTCTTTTCAGCAGCCACATCAGCAATAGACCGAGTCTGACTCATTCATTTCTATAGTAGAGATTTCTAGGCATGATCGGATATGGGCAAAGATTATTGTTGTTAAAATTATTCTGTCTGCAGGTTTTTGCTATGTACTCTAAGAGCAGCACGATGTAAGGGATGAGACCTTGAGTCCAGTGATGTGTCACTTACTAGGTTGTATATTGCTGTTTCAATACAATCAGTGTTTTATCAACAGGAGATTATCGCTACAGGACAAACCACCTTGTGCCTCTTGGTCCTACTGCCATTGATTAGCAGCTTTCTGTCCATGTACAGTATACACAGAAATCTGCCAATCAGTGGTGTGAATGTGGTAACACAGGTCTCCGCATTCTGAGAACTAACAGATCTGCAGCAGAGAAATCTGTGATTGAAACAAAATGACAGCAAGCAACTCAGCAAGTGACACATCACTGGAAGCAGGGACTCTGCCCCTACATCATGCTGTTCTCATACTGAAGCACACAACTCTTTTTAATGTACGGTAGTTGGTAATATGGAAAACTGCAAACATTTTTATTTTTTATATATATATATTTTACATAAAAATATGATTTAAGCATTAGATCATTTTCTGATGACACATTCCCTTTATTGAAAGTCGTGTGATTTATTACAGATTTTTCTTGCGTTTGTCTCTGCAGATAGTGAAGTACAGCTGAGGAGAGATATGGTGTTTTGTCAGAGTATAGTGGCCGCCATCTGCGCCTTCTCTGAACAGCTTATGGCTGCATTAAATCACATGTATGACAGCAACCGAGAGTATGAAGTGGAAACACAGGAAGCCAGTAGAAGATGGCTGGAGCAGATTGCTAATGCCGGGGTTCTTCTCCACTTCCAGTCTCTTCTCTCCCCAAATATGGTAATGGTGGATATTACTTCCCTGTGTGTTACTAATAACTGGATGCTGTTACTGAAGGGGCTTTACAGGAATTAAATATTGATGATTTCCAAAATTATAGTAAAGTCCAAGTCCAGGAACCATCGTCAGTCAGCAGAGTGGAAGAACCTTTTATGGATAAGCCATTAAAATTTGACTGGTGGGAGGCATTTGAGCAAAATAAGGCTACTTTCACACTAGCGTTGTTTTCAATACGTCGCAATGCGTTGTTTAGGGGAAAAAATGCATCCTGCAAAGTTGTTTGCAGGATGCGTTTTTGCCCCATAGAGTAACATTACCGACGCATTGCGACGTATTGACAAATGTCGCAAACTGTCATGCGACGGTTGCGCCGTGTTTTGGCGGACCGCCGGGAGCAAAAAATGTTAAATGTAACGGTTTTTGCTGCCGACGGACCGCTTTTTCCAACCGCGCATGCGCGGTCGGAACTCCGCCCCCACCTCCCCGCACCTCACAATGGGGCAGCGGATGCGCCGGAGAAATGCATCCGCTGCCTACGCTGTGCGGCGCATCAAACGCTAGCGTCGGAATCTAGGCCCTACGCATTGCGACGGGCCGAATCCGACGCTAGTGTGAAAGTAGCCTTAAGGGGTGCTCCTTCCCCATTTTTTTGCACAGGCACATTAGATTGAATATGGTGGATGTGAATCTGATAGTGTTGCTCAAATTTTTTAGAATAAAGCTAACACAGCTGCAGCACAAGGCACAACGGTAGGTATGGTGCTGTATCTGTGTAAACAAGTTGGTCAGAACTTCTATAATCACATTGTATGGTCATCAATACTTTGAGATGCTTTTCCCAGAATGGACGCGAATCACCATCTCATATGCTCAAATACTGCACCATTCAAATACACAAGACCCCCATTCTTATGATCGGTGCGCGGTGCAGCAGTGGTGGGACCCTGAGCAATCAGTGAAATATCAAGTGTAGGGTTCTACTATCTCTAGGACCAGAAACCCCTTTAAGTTTGTTTTGGAAAGATTTGCTGTACAAACGGAGAGCATTATGGGTATTCCTGACTCAGTAAATGGAGGCTTATCAATAGGAAATGCAATCGATTAAGGCCATGTTCACACAGTGCATTTTTTACCGCGGAAACGCAGCGGTTTTGCCGCTGCGGTTCCGCAGCTGTTTTCCATGCAGGGTACAGTACACTGTACCCTATGGAAAACAGGACCCACTGTGCACATGGTCCTGAATTGAAAAAAAAAAACCGCACTGATTAGCTGCGGTAAAAAAGAAGTACCATGTCACTTCTTTTTGTAAAACAGCAGCGGTTCTGCACCCATAGACCTCCATTGTGAGGTCAAACCCGCAGTAAAACCCGCAGATCAAAAATAGATCTGCGGGTTTTATTGCGGTTCGTGGTGCAGAACCGCTGCAGCAGGAAGTGCGGGGAAGCGAGCGGAAGTGCGTGGGTGGAGTGTGGCTGCCCCGATCCCACCCCCCCATGCTCCGATGCCCCTCCCCCGTGCTCCGATGTCACCCCCCCGTGCTCCGATGCCCCCCCCCGTGCTCCGATGCCCCCCCCCGTGCCCTAATCTCCCCCCCTTATACTTACCCGGCCTCCCGGTGTCCGGCCGGCCGTCTTCTCCCTGGGCGCCGCCATCTTGCAAAATGGCGGGCGCATGCGCAGTGCGCCCGCCGAATCTGCCGGCCGGCAGATTCGTTACAAAGTGCATTTTGATCACTGAGATATCTCAGTGATCAAAATAAAAAAAATAGTAAATGACCCCCCCCCCCTTTGTCACCCCCATAGGTAGGGACAATAAAAAAATATTTTTATTTTTTTTTTCACTAAGGTTAGAATAGGGTTAGGGGTAGGGTTAGGGTTAGGGGTAGGGGTAGGGTTAGGGGTAGGGTTAGGGTTAGGGTTAGGGGTAGGATTAGGGTATTTTCAGCCATTTTAACCCTAAAAAAATTCCTAGAAAACACACAGACTCTGGCTAGAAAACTGCATCAAAAAACGCATCAAAAAACGCATCAAAAAAGGACCAAAAAAGGACCAAAAAAAGGACCTGCGTTTTCTGCCAAGAGCTGCAGTTTTTTAAAAAACAGTCCTGAAAAAAAAAGGATGGAAATCAGGAACGTGTGAACATACCCTAAAGGGGCTTTTTATTTACTCACACTCCTCGGGTCCAGGGTCGACTCTGCCACGTTCTTCCTGTTGTGTGTTGTTGTCTACAGCCCTGAGTCACATTGATAGCGCTGCAGCCAATCAGTGAGCTCAGCAGCGCTTCCTGAGCAGACGGCATGAGCTGCTGAACTCACTGATTGGCTGCAGCGCTATCAATATGATGTCAGTGCTGCAGATAATAACAGGAAACGGATGCAGCAATGGAGAGTCAGCACCGGGCCCGGATTAGTAGAGCAAAGTGCGTTTTATTTATTTTTTTTACACAAACTGCTCCTGGGGACAAGGGTTTTCTGAAAATGCAAACGCCTTTAATGTTTGGTAGAAATCCAACCTCCTGGACTGCATGATGTTGTTCCCAACCATCTACTGCAGCGCTGCTTTATTCAAGTGAATGGGACTGGCTGTAGATCTCAGCAAAGCTGACTAGCTGGGAGCTCTGTGCTATAGGGAGGAACTGTGAGGAAGACAAAGCCCCGAGGACCGATAATAATAATAATAATAATAATTTTATTTATACAACGCCAACATATTTCGCAGCACTTTTCAATTTAGCGAGGACATGTGCATACATTAATGACAATACAAAGTAAGTCATAGCTCAGCAGTTGTAGGAGGGAGGGCCCTACTTGTAAGCTTCCAATCTATGAGCAAACAGGGGGAACACAATATATAGATTGTTCTTGTTACGTGCCGTCCTGCCATCATTATAATAAATAGGGGTTTTCATATAAGGCTACATGATCCGGTCACCAGCCAGGATCTAAGTGGTTACCAAGTGCTATTGGGCGCATGGCGGACGTGGAGACAGAAGAGTAGAAGGACCATATTCTGAGGAGTATTTACAGAGGGGACAGGGGAGATTAGTGAAGTGAGGTGGTAGGCCTGTCTAAAGAGGTGTGCTTTAAATACACTCTTAAAAATATGGGGGCTGGGATAGTGCATTCCAGAAAATTAGGGCAGCACGAGAGAATCTTGGGAGACAGAAGTGGGATGTTGGGATTATGCAGGATGTTAGTTTTAGATCAGTTGTAGAACTGGGAGTACGGGTAGGGTGATGGACAGAAGTGAGGGAGAAGATATAGAGCGGAGCAGAACTGTGGAGCGCTTTGTGGGTGAGAGAGATATGTTTGTATTGTACTCTGTAGCGAATAGGAATTTCATTCACAGCAAATATGGAGTTCCCATAGGTCGGATGGCCCATGATCACTAAAGTGGTTGTGCCACTATCAAAAGTACATTTTAATCAACAGATCTTGTAATAATAATAATTTCCACAATTTGATGTGTTTAAAAAACTGTTCCTGTGCTGAGATAATCTTATAAATCTTATAATCTTAAAAATGTGCCCAGTGTAATAGCTGTGTCCAACCGTGCAGGACCAGGTCGGATACACCACAGCTACTGGCCAGGGGAGGAAGCAAAAGATTAGACAGACATTACAGCACAGAATCACAGCTGACTCTTTCTTTGAGGTAAAATATTGTTTAAGAACAGGCTGGGAAATGTTTTATGATTCCCTGCGGTCCTGTCTATATTCTCTCTTTTGTTCCCCCACCACCACCCAGGAGCTGTGATATGATCAGACCATGTTCCTGTACGGTCAGACACAGCCATTACACAGGACACAGCAGGGGCACATGTATAAGATTATCTCAGCACAGGAACATTTTATTTAAACACATCCAATCGTGAAAATTATTATTAATCCAAGATCTATTACGGTAATTAAAATATACTTTTGTTTCTGACACTTCTGTTTTAAGTGATCATATACCTTAACGATACATCATCATTTACTGAGGTGGAATACTCCTTTAACACTTTTCAAGCAAAAGGGTTTTGCTACCGTTTTTCTAGATTAGGGAATATTTTTTCCCCTTAACATAATATATGATAATAGATTTTTTTTCTTTTGACTGAAATGAAATCTTTTGTTGGTTGGATTTGGCAGATGTTCTTCATAATGTTGCGAATGTTTCAACAAGCAGTTTGTAAAAAAAATGAAAGATTGATAGAAGAGCAAATAAATGACTGTTGCGTTCGATAAGAACATGTACCACTTGATACCTAATGTAGTATTCATCTTGTGTTTCATTGTTTTGGTAGCCTCCATTGTGCGTATTATGAAATGCCCTATAATGTAATATAGTTCCTCTAATCTTCACTTCCACACTGCCGTTTATTATTCTGATTGTGCTAGTGTGATTGGATTTATATTAATTCTTTATACACATTGCTGTGTGGGCGGACTATGCAGTCGTGTTTCATCTCCTGCTTCCGACGTTTCTTTTCTTCTATAGACAGATGAACAAGCTATGCTGGAGGACTCACTTGTTGCTCTGTTCGATTTGGAGAAGGTCATGTTTTACTTCAGAAAAGCAGAAAACGGGCCACAAATTGCAAGTATGTATTAAGATGAAAAATCAGTAATAGGGTATGTGCACATGTTAAAAGGATCAACCCTGCTAAGCCATCTATATGAGCATGCACATCATCGAACGTTGAAAAAAAAGTTACCTTGATATCTGCGATCTGATGTCTTGTTCCTTGAGAAATTCATGTTTTTCTTATGTGTGAATGTGCTATTCAGCCTATGTGCCGGACACTGATCTGCATGGGAATCTGCCTCCAGAGATTATTTGAAATGAAAGGGAGAATTACTCGTGTGAGATGTGAAACTAGCACAGAACTGTACAACTGAACTTTGTCACCTTACAAACACATTTTGCAGCTGCAGATGTGTCAGGTATCATCACACACAGCTCCGCAGTGAGATCAGGAGAGCAGAGAGCGGCCATTACTCAGCACACTGACAACGACCCCTACATGTAAAATAATCCCTGGGGGCAGATTCTTATGCAGATCACTGTGCATGTCATAGTGCAAAATAGCTCATTTACATATGAGAAAAAAAAATTCTATGGAATAAGACATCAGATCTCATTTATCAAGCTATCATTGTATTCAGCTGCCTGTGACCTACATGCCCATATAGATGACTTCGAAGGTTTGATCCTACTAACAGAATCCCTTTAAGTATTTGCTGCATTTTTTCCCAGCACAGTTTTGTCATGAAAATGTAAGGATTTCCTACTACCAGCAAAATTAGATTCTTGAAATATCATTCGCATATTGTTTATTTTACCTTGCAGATTTGAAGCAGCTCCAATCTCTCGCATATCAATTCTTTCAATGTTTTTGTAGTGTTTTTCACCTATTCTAATAAATGGGGGAAAAAATGCATCAAAGATGCATGTAAAAAAAAAAAAAATCATAGACAGAGCAAACACGCTGTAATAATGTACATATTTTATGCTGTGTTTTTCCTGGCAACAATTAACGTAATTACATTAATTTTTACATACATAGTAAAAGATCTAATGTTAAAAATAATTTAAAAAAATAATAAATCGTGATATTCTCACCTTCCGGCGTCCCCCGCAGCATTCCCGCTCCTCGCGATGCTCCCGGCAGCTTCCATCCTCAGCGATGCCTCACGGGAATGACCTGTGATGATGTAGCAGTCTCGCGAGACCGCTTCGTCATTACAGGTCATTGCCGCAAAGCATCACTGGGTACCAAAGCATCGCGAGGAGCGGGAACGCTGCGAGGGACGCCGGTAGTTAGAATATCACGATTTATTATTTTAATTTTTTTTTTTAACAATTATATGGTTCCCAGGGCCTGGAGGAGAGTCTCCTCTCCTCCACCCTGGGTACCAACCGCACATGATCCACTTACTTCCCACATGGTGGGCATAGCCACATGTGGAAAGTAAGCGGATCAATGCATTCCTATGTGTGCGGAATCCCCGCGATTCTACACAAAGAATGAACATGCTGCGTTTTTTTCTGGAATGCGATTCCGCCGCAGAAAAAAATGCAACAAGTACACAAAAATTGCGGATTGTATTCTAATAATAGGATGCTTAATGTATGATTTTTTTTCACGGTTTTATCACGTTTTTATAGTTTTTATAGTAAAAATCCTGAACGTGTGCACATAGCCTTATAAGTAAAAAAAACTTTTAGCATTAAAAAGTAGAGGCTTTTACTATTATTGTGAACAGTTAAGCAAGTTGAGATGAAATGATCTCTAAACAGGCTAAAATTAAAGATGGCAAATTTCCTTTGTATTTGAGGCAAAAAAAATTGAGATTTTTTTTTTTACATTTTAAAAACTACAAAAAGGAAAATTGGCCAATGCAGAAGGTTGAGCACCCTGAATGGTTAGTACCTAGTAGCTCCCCCTTTTGCAAGTGTCACAGCTTGTAAGCACTTTTTGTAGTCTTTCAATTCTTGTGTGAGGGATTTTCGTCCATTCTTCCTTGGAAAATTCTTCCAGTTCTATAAGATTCCTGGGTCGTCTTGCCTGCACTGCTATTTTGAGGTCTAACCACAGATTTTCAACGATCAGATCATGGGAATTTGAGGGCCATTGTAAAAACTTCAGTTTGTGCCTTTTGAGCTAGTCTTTTGTGGATTTTGATGTGTGTTTAGGATCATTATCCATTTGCCTTTTTAACTTCAGATTTTTTATGGATGGTGTTATGTTTGCATCAAGAATTTGTTGTAATTTCATTGAATACATTCTTCCCTCTACCCATGAAAATTTTCCTCTGTCGTTGGCTGCATCACAACCCCAAAGCATGATTGATCCACCCCCGTGCTCAATAGTTGGTGAGATGTTCTTTTCCTGAAATTTTGTGCCCCTTTTTTCTCCACGCACACATTTGATCATTATGGCCAAAAAGTTCTATTTTAACCTCATCGTTCCACAAAACTTCTTTCCAAAATGCATCAGACTTGTTTAGATGTTCTTTTTACATACTTCCACAGGAAAGGTTTTCTTCTGATAACACTTCCATAAGGTCACATTTCAGGTGTCTCTAAACAGCAGAACAATGTACTACAACTCCAGAGTCTGCTAACTCTTTCTGAAGGTCCTTTGCAGTCAAGCGGGGATTCTGATTTGCCTCTCTAGCAATCCTACGAGCAGCTCTTACTGACATTTTGCTTGGTCCAGACTTTGTTGACCTCCACCATTCCTGCTAACTGCAATTTCTTAATTACATTTTGAACTGAGGAACAGGCATCTTGCAAATGCGGCTGTTTCGCGCTAAGCAGCGCTTCCACGGGTTAATCAGATCCTCAATCCTTGACCTGTGGAAGCGCCGCTTCACGCGAAACGGCCGTCGTCAGCACTGGCTTGCACACCCCTTAACCCATTCTCCTGGCCATGATGTTTTAATTGTCCGAATAAAGCTTGGAATTTTAAAGGATCGGTGAGTGGTCTCCATTTTCTCATCTCTCTCTCTATATATATATACTGCATATACATATATATACAGTGCCTTGCGAAAGTATTCGGCCCCTTGGAAGTTTTCAACCTTTTCCCACATATCATGCTTCAAACATAAAGATACCAAATGTAAATTTTTGGTGAAGAATCCACAACAATTGGAACACAATTGTGAAGTTGAATGAAATTTATTGGTTATTTAAACTGTTTGTGGAAATTCAAAAACTGAAAAGTGGGGTGTGCAATATTATTTGGCCCCTTTACTTTCAGTGCAGCAAACTCACTCCAGAAGTTCATTGTGGATCTCTGAATGATCCAATGTTGTCTTAAATGCCTAATGATGATAAATATAATCCACCTGTGTGTAATCAAGTCTCCGTATAAGTGCACCTGCTCTCTGATAGACTCAGGGTTCTGTTTGAAGCACAGAGAGCATCATGAAGACCAAGGAACACAACAGGCAGGTCCGTGATACTGTTGTGGAGAAGTTTAAAGCTGGATTTGGATACAAAAAGATTTCCAAAACTTTAAACATCCCAAGGAGCACTGTGCAAGCGATCATATTGAAATGGAAGGAGTATCATACCACTGCAAATCTACCAAGACCCGGCCGTCCCTCTAAACTTTCATCTCAAACAAGGAGAAAACTGATCAGAGATGCAGCCAATAGGCCCATGATAACCCTGGATGAACTGTGGAGATCTACAGCTGAGGTGGGACAGTCTGTCCATAAGACAACAATCAGTCATACACTGCACAAATTTGGCCTTAATGGAAGAGTGGCAAGATGAAAGCCATGGTCAGATGAAACCAAAATCAAACTTTTTGGCAACAATGCCAAACGATATGTTTGGCGAAAAGGCAACACAGCTCATCACCCTGAACACACCATCCCCACTGTCAAACATGGTGGTGGCAGCATCATGGTTTGAGCCTGCTTTTCTTCAGCAGGGACAGGAAATATGGTTAAAATTGATGGGAAGATGGATGGAGCAAAATACAAGACGATTCTTGAACAAAACCTGTTGGTGTCTGCAAAAGACCTGAGACAGGGACGGAGATTTGTCTTCCAACAAGACAATGATCCCAAATATAAAGCAAAATCTACAATGGAATGGTTCACAAATAAACGTATCCAGGTGTTAGAATGGCCAAGTCAAAGTCCAGACCTCAATTCAATCGAGAATCTGTGGAAAGAGCTGAAAACTGCTAACAAACGATCTCCATCAAACCTCACTGAGCTCCAGCTGTTTGCCAAGGAAGAATAGGCAAGAATTTCAGTCTCTCAATGTACAAAACTGATAGAGACATACCCCAAGCGACTTGCAGCTGTAATTGCAGCAAAAGGTGGTGCAACAAAGTATTAAGTTAAAGGGGCCGAATAATATTGCACGCCCCACTTTTCAGTTTTTGAATTTCCACAAAAATTTAAAATAACCAAAAAATTTTGTTCAACTTCACAATTGTGTTCCACTTGTTGTTGATTCTTCACCAAAAATTTACATTTGGTATCTTTATGTTTGAAGCATGATATATGGGAAAAGATTGAAAAGTTCCAAGGGGCCGAATTCTTTCGCAAGGCACTGTCTATCTATTATGCACTGCAATAAAGAATAAAAGGTTGCAAGGTTACAAAGGTCCTTATATCCTTTAAACCTCAAAATGTCTTGTAAGTGCGAGGGGTAACAGAAAATCGATAAGACCTCATTACTAAGGTTATATAAAGAGCTTACTGGGTGACATGAAAGACTCTTCTATTCCCATTGGCTAATTGACATGGAGGCATTAATGCACCAAATTCTCTATTCCGGTACTGGAATAAGTTGTGACAATTACTGTAGATATCATCGTCTTTGATTGTAAATACCGTATAATAAGTAAAGATTATGAAAAAGAATTTAATTTAACCGATAGAGCTTATTAAAGTCCCATGCACTTATTGCAGCCACCATAATACAAACATTTATAAAAGAGGTCCTCTTATAGGACATCCATTTGGTGCTACACAATCAAACTGGAGTTCAGCGTGACTGGACTATAAAGCCAATAAACTATCACACTATGCTTTTGTATGGGAAACTACTAACGCATTTCACTTGTATTCTCAGACGTTCCTATTACCTATCAGGCAGAAGGTAGCCGACAAGCTCTGAAAATTTACTTCTACCTAGATATTTATCATTTTGAGCATCTTCCACAAAGGCTGAAGAACGGAGGAGGATTTAAAATTCATCCTGTCCTTTTTTCTCAAGGTGAACACTTTTTGTTTTATATTTTCTTGCCACAAAAAAAGATAGGTGCTTGTATTCTGAATATTGGATTATCATTTCCTGTGATTTGCACTTTACTTGTAACTATAAAATAACAAACTACATTTTTAGGTAAGAGATATTAACTCCATGTAAAAAAAAACATTTGCCGCACTGACAATCAAAGACCCCTTCAAATTATAGAAAGGTTTGCCAAACCCAACAATTCCAAATGGACCAGCCGACAATAGATGATAGATGATGTCAAGGGTTAGAATGTTGACGGTGATATTGTTTATCTTACTGGGAAGACAAGCTGTCTCCATAGGTATCAGGGAATCCATTCACTTTATATCAAAGTTGATGAGACAAATGTTCTTTTGTTTTTGACCACTTGCAACTAATGAAAGTTGTTAAAAATTGTGTTAGTTTTTTTTGTTCTATACTCGCTGGGTAATTGTCCAAAAACATCCAACATTGTCAGATATAGCCTGGAATGTCACTGAGGCCATCGCCAAACCAATGACCATTCTACCAACAAACCATAGTTTGTCAGGCCGTTTTCTAATGTTCATGGGTTCTTTACTTCTCTCCTTCTATTCATTACACATCAAGTTTCACCAAGTCTAGCACACACGTGTCAGGGGATAGGTAGGGATAATTGTCAGTTGGATGGCATCTAGCCATAGCATATGGCCACCTAATGTTTGACATTGAGCAATTCATAGTAAAGTTAAAGCCCAAATGAGCACGGAGCTGTTAATCTTCCTCAGCTCATTATAAAAAATGCTGAAATTGTTTTCTATAGCCATCAGTCATACAATCTACTAGCTGACTATAGTCCTCTAGAGGTCTACTACCATAATCTCTAGCAAGGAAATTTGATGTCCTGATTTTAAAGCAGAATTTTCGATAAAAATTTTGTGAAAATTGCTGTAATCATGTATTTAAGCTAAGTTGACATCAGATTTTAGTATCCTTGTAAAATGCCTGTTTGACTATTTTTTTCAAATAGATTAATTATCGTAACTGTGGATTTTCAATGGGACTTCCTTCAAATATCCATTTGTTTCTATTTCATAATTTTCCATCAGGATTGGTCTTTTAAACATGACCAACAAATCGATCGTATCAAAGACTTTCAATTGGGCAACCGGCACCCATCATAGTAAAAGGGTTATTCTAATCTTCTATTTTCAGGAATTCACTCTCCCCCGCAACCAGTTTCCTGTTTTGCTGGGCATGGTGCACTCCTGAAGATTGGCAGTTTGTACCAGTAACATGGTCACCTGATTGCTTGAATCCATATGCTCTCCCAGACTTCTAGCAGAGACAGCTTTGCCTCTACAGCATGGGAGAAGCACAGGGGACTGAAGCTGGTCAGATACAGAGATCTGGCCAGCTTCATGGTAGCACAAATATTCCTCAAGAGCCACAAACAGATCATGTTTTCAGGTATTACACGTCACCAGGACTTCACCTTCCCCTATGGCCACTGCCCTCTGTTGTTCTCCATGGTGGGCTGGCATTAGGGGAAAGAAAACTGGGCAATTGCCCAAGGCCCCACACCTTTGGGGGCCCCCTGCCTCTACAACAAGAGATGCACTGATAATAGCATTAAAGCAATTACAAAAATAAAAACTACACATGTTTGGTATTGCTGCTTTCATAAAAGTCAGATCTATCAATATAAAAAGTAAATTAATCCAATCAGTAAACGGAGTAACAAGAAAAAAATCGAAATGATTACATTTTTTTGGCCTCCTCCACATTGCTATAAAACTCAATAACAGGAGGTTAAAACATCGTATCTGTCCCAAAATTGTATCACTAAAAACATCAGCTAAAAGGCACAAAAAATAAGCCAAAACACTGCTCCATACCCCGAAAAATTAAAACATTCCAGGTCTTGGAAAATGGTGTCAAAAAGAAATTTTATTTTTAGAAATTTCAGAATTTTTTTTCAACTCTTCAATAAAGGAAAACTATATATATATTTGTTATCTTCGTACTCATCCTGACTTGGAGAATCATATTACTACATTAGTTTTACTATATATTGAACAAGGTAAACTATGTTATGGAATGAATGCTGTCATTTAAAAGTATAACTTGTCCCTCAAAAAAAAAATAACCCTCATATGTGGACAGAAAAATAAACTATGGCTCTTGGAAAAAGGGAAGGAAAAAACAGAAAATCGCCCAGGATTTTGGAACACCAGGATGGGGCTAAACAATTCAAATTTAACTCAATTGAGTAGATGATCCTATGAGAATGTTTTTCTTACTGACCAGTTTGTAAAACCTATTTTATTTAACTTTATTTAACTTTTTCAGGTCATTCTTAATTAATATAAGAAGTTCTGTGTTCAGAATCCTCATCTCTAGGTCAGAGTATCAGCTTCTCTCGCTGGAGGACCTGACCTGTATGACACAGGCAGCACAATGATGTGAATGGATATGTGTGTGTCTCTGTCTCTGTGAATGTGGTTTAGCCTAGAATGTATGGAATGTATGGACTCTTGATGGTATATATAGCTATGTGTGAAGACGTGTGTATGTATGAGCTCTGTATACATATTTGTATGTGCTCTGTGTATACATATATATATACAGTGGGGCAAAAAAGTATTTAGTCAGTCAGCAATAGTGCAAGTTCCACCACTTAAAAAGATGAGAGGCGTCTGTAATTTACATCATAGGTAGACCTCAACTATGGGAGACAAACTGAGAAAAAAAAATCCAGAAAATCACATTGTCTGTTTTTTTAACATTTTATTTGCATATTATGGTGGAAAATAAGTATTTGGTCAGAAACAAAATTTCATCTCAATACTTTGTAATATATACTTTGTTGGCAATGACAGAGGTCAAACGTTTTCTGTAAGTTTTCACAAGGTTGCCACACACTGTTGTTGGTATGTTGGCCCATTCCTCCATGCAGATCTCCTCTAGAGCAGTGATGTTTTTGGCTTTTCGCTTGGCAACACGGACTTTCAACTCCCTCCAAAGGTTTTCTATAGGGTTGAGATCTGGAGACTGGCTAGGCCACTCCAGGACCTTGAAATGCTTCTTACGAAGCCACTCCTTCGTTGCCCTGGCGGTGTGCTTTGGATCATTGTCATGTTGAAAGACCCAGCCATGTTTCATCTTCAATGCCCTTGCTGATGGAAGGAGGTTTGCACTCAAAATCTCACGATACATGGCCCCATTCATTCTTTCATGTACCCGGATCAGTCGTCCTGGCCCCTTTGCAGAGAAACTGCCCCAAAGCATGATGTTTCCACCACCATGCTTTACAGTAGGTATGGTGTTTGATGGATGCAACTCAGTATTCTTTTTCCTCCAAACACGACAAGTTGTGTTTCTACCAAACAGTTCCAGTTTGGTTTCATCAGACCATAGGACATTCTCCCAAAACTCCTCTGGATCATCCAAATGCTCTCTAGCAAACTTCAGATGGGCCCGGACATGTACTGGCTTAAGCAGTGGGACACGTCTGGCACTGCAGGATCTGAGTCCATGGTGGCGTAGTGTGTTACTTATGGTAGGCCTTGTTACATTGGTCCCAGCTCTCTGCAGTTCATTCACTAGGTCCCCCCGCGTGGTTCTGGGATTTTTGCTCACCATTCTTGTGATCATTCTGACCCCACGGGGTGGGATTTTGCGTGGAGCCCCAGATCGAGGGAGATTATCAGTGGTCTTGTATGTCTTCCATTTTCTAATTATTGCTCCCACTATTGATTTCTTCACTCCAAGCTGGTTGGCTATTGCAGATTCAGTCTTCCCACCCTGGTGCAGGGCTACAATTTTGTTTCTGGTGTCCTTTGACAGCTCTTTGGTCTTCACCATAGTGGAGTTTGGAGTCAGACTGTTTGAGGGTGTGCACAGGTGTCTTTTTATACTGATAACAAGTTTAAACAGGTGCCATTACTACAGGTAATGAGTGGAGGAAAGAGGAGACTCTTAAAGAAGAAGTTACAGGTCTGTGGGAGCCAGAAATCTTGATTGTTTGTTTCTGACCAAATACTTATTTTCCACCATAATATGCAAATAAAATGTTAAAAAAACAGACAATGTGATTTTCTGGATTTTTTTTTCTCAGTTTGTCTCCCATAGTTGAGGTCTACCTATGATGTAAATTACAGACGCCTCTCATCTTTTTAAGTGGTGGAACTTGCACTATTGCTGACTGACTAAATACTTTTTTGCCCCACTGTATATGTGTGTGTGTTTACGTATACATGCGAGTGTGGTATGTGTGTATACCTATGTGTGTGTGTGCTCGGTGTATACATGTGTGTATGCATATGTTTATGTAACATACTTTGTGTGTATCACATACAGTGTATATAAAGTTATAAAATCTGGCAATGTAGATGAGAGTTCATAGGTGTAAACATGTTGGCAATCACCCAACAAATAAGCAAAATGCTGCTCATTCATTGGGTGATTGAATTGTATATGCCAGAACAGAAATCATTGTTTTCAGCAGCACATCTCCCAGTGTAAACTGCAGATGTGCTGCTAATAACTTGATACTGTATGGGGACATATCGATCTACTAGTGACTGTTCTGTCCCCATCATACTTCTTCAGCCGGTGTAAAGAAGTCGGGAAGCAAGCACCAAATGACTTCAATATGGTCGATCGTGCTCATTTAACAATCTGAACTCAGCGCATGAAAATACAGCTAAAATATTTGAGTATGATGGTGCAATATGTGAGTATTTAGGGCCCTACTTTAACCTTTTGTGCAGGGTCCCACTTTGGCTAAAACCAACCCTGGCTCCATGTCAGGTTTTACAAGTGACCTGGCGTGCTCCTATGTTTTCATCTGCTTAGGCCTATAAAAGGTTCATCAAGACACAGACATGTGTCATGGTATTAAGTCTCTTGGTTCTGTTTGTTTTACTGTGCACTATTACCTGTTCCTGCCCTACCTCTGTCTGCATTGTCTTGGAATTTCATGCATCCTGTCTGTCTACGGCCTCTACGGCTTCAAGTCCTTGCTCCACCCCTGCTTTTCTGTGTCCTGTCTACCTGCGGCCTCCAGTGCTCCAAGTCCTCGCTCCATGTGCCTTCCTGCTGCTCCATCAACTCTTGGGATCCATGTGCCTACCCAGATTTGGAGCTTAGAGGATCCACCTCACAAGTTGAGTCTGGCATCAGACTTTCTTTAGTTTTGCCCTGGTGATAATGTCATAACCTGTGCATTACTCATGAAATCCTGAAAACATGGTCTGCTGGGGGCTCTACAAGACTGGAGTTGGGGAGCACTGTTCTAAAACATAGAGCCTAGTAGAGGCGCACACTCCTTACCTAGGTAACCAGCCACTCTGGGACCCTAGGGAGGCCGGTTGCCTTGGCAGCAAGCTTTGAAAGGAGACTAATTATTCTGTTGTTAAACAGGATAAGAACAGATCTTTTTTTCTGATTTGTGCAGTGCACATCTATGACAAGAGGGTGCTACAGGATAGGCATAAGGTGGCACCATCTTGTTTAATGCCGTTCAAACAGTTTTAAAGGATGTTAAAACATGTTGTGAGCCTTAAATACCTAAACTTGACCTAATAGGACTGTTTACAAAGGGTATCAAAAGGTCTGTGAACTCCGTGAAAAAAATCCTGCAACCATAGTTTATATGGCTGGACCAAGTGTAGAGTATGGATGTGCAAGTGACATAAAATGATTAATTATATATTCATCTTTATTATTAGCCGTCTCTGGACATTACATATTCTAGCACATTTCATTGATAAGTTGCCTATAGATGTTATCCTATTTCTTGCATTCCATGTCTATTCTTTTAATGATCCCTACAATTGATGGCTGCTCATCTTAAAAATCTCACCGAGACCATAAAATCAGAATAGCATGAAACTGTGCAATGTTCCAGACTACAATGGAGAAAAAATAAGAGCAATATCTCTTCCTATTTCAGCTCTGGAGAGTATGGATGGCTATTATTACAAGGATAATGTTTCTATTGAAGAATTTCAGGCCCAGATTAATGCTGCTTCACTCGAGAAAGTTAAACAGTACAATCAGAAGCTAAGGTGAGTCTTCCAGTGATTTACGCTCATCTGCAGCCATTCATGTCTTCTGCTTCTTCTGACTCCTTAAGCTGATGATGAAAGATGTTTTAGCTTTACTAACCGGTAGTAAATGGAAAGCGACCCTGTAATTTAGCAGCCCCATAACATTACACTAGAGAGACATTCTGTAATAACTCAGACCTGTCTCTCTCAACTTCCAATTACAGTCACTTGGCTTAGTCAAGCAATGCTCATATACTGCAGCTCAGATCACATTCACTGGAATTGGAGCTGAGCTGTAGTAATAAAGAATAGCCACTACATTGTGTATGGCACTCTAGTATTCTATCACCATATACAGTATTTTTTAAGCTATGGCATCAGGTCACTCTATGTGAATGCAGATTTGTGAATCCCCACAGAGTGCGCACTGCAACCTGTCAGGATTCTCCAGTGCTGGCATCGGGTGCTGCAGTGGCTGACTGAATATATATGATTTGCATAAATGCTGTCACGTGCCGACTAGACGTGCACGGCTCACTCAATGCAAGTGCATTAAGCAAGAATGGGCACATCTAGTCGGAATGTGACCAGAATTATGCAACTCACATGACCGCCCTCTCCCGGCGCCAGCACCAGAAAATCATCACAACACATATGCCACTCACTATGAGGATTCATAAGTCTGCAGTGACATAAAGTGACTGCAGACTTGTACCCTAACGCCAAACAACCCCTATAATCTTTCAATTTCAAAGAACTCCTTTAAGATTAGAGATGGGCAGACATCTGGATGGTCTGGCGGGTTTGGCCAAACAGTTTGGGTACCAGAACAGTACATGAACCCGGCCCCCTTTCACTTGAATGGGAGTACTCATCAGCCACAGCCTGCTCTGTAAATACATAATTTAAAAAAGACATGGTGTGGGTTCCCCTGTATTTTTGATAATAGATGCGTATTTTCTGTGCGACTGTGGGCTACTATTTTTAGGCTGGGGGGGGGGGCAATTCCATGGCCCCTTACCAACCTGAGAATACCGGTCCCAAGCTGTAAATTATTTAATTATAGGGTAGGCGCCGACTGATGAATACTCATTGCTCTCGCTGTTATTATCAGCAGCAGACGTTTGCTGATGGGAGCAGTAGTCCCATTAGCTGACACCAATTACCGGATGTAAACGTTATACCTCCAATCACAGCTGCATGCTCCCACTGTCTAATGACAGCATGGGAACTGCGGCTGTTTGACCGGCGGTGATGATTTTACCACCGATCAGAAGCTGTATTTGTCGCGCTGTCAAGCACATGGCAGCATGGGAAACATGCTGGATGTTCCAGTGTTCCAGTGTTTCCCATGCTGCCATGTGCTTGACAGCGCAACAAATACAGCTTCTGATCGGTGGTAAAATCATCACCGCCGGTGAGACAGCCGCGGTTCCCATGCTGTCAAAAGACAGCGGGAGCATGCAGCTGTGATTGGAGGTATAACGTTTACCTCCGGTAATTGGTGTCAGCTAATGGGACTACTGCTCCCATCAGCAAACGTCTGCTGCTGATAATAACAGCGAGAGCAATGAGTATTCATCAGCTGGCGCCTGCCCTGTAATTAAATAATTTACAGCTGGGGACCGGTATTCTCAGGTTGGAAAGGGGCCATGGAATTGCCCCCCCCCCCCCAGCCTAAAAATAGTAGCCCACAGTCGCCCAGAAAATGCGCATCTATTATCAAAAATACAGGGGAACCCACACCATGTCTATTTTAAATTATGTATTTACAGAGCAGGCTGTGGCTGATGAGTACTCCCATCAGCCACTCCTGTTCTCACTGCTATTAGCGACAGCAGGTGGCAGCTGATGGGAGCAGTAGTCCCATCAGCCAACACCAATGATTGGAGGTAAACTTTATACCTCCGATCATAGCTGCGTGCTCACGCTGTCATTTGACAGTGAAGGAACCGCAGCTGTTTGACTGGCGGTGATGATTTTACCGCCGATCAGAAGCAGTGTTTGCTGCGTGACAAACACCCGGTGTCCAGGGGGCCGACCGCGAACAGCAACATGGACTTCCTCGTGTAGTCCATGTTAGCTGTCTGTGCCTGAACTGTAGGTGTTTACTGTTCAGGTTCGCCAATCTCTTGTCAAGATTTCAATGCAGTAATATATTCATCTTCTATTACAGAAAAACATTTTTCAAAAGTATCCAAATACATTCTGCCACAAGTATAAAATCTCTAGCATATGGATTAACTAGGACATCAATGGCAATGCTACCATGCATCAAGCCAACAATCTGTACACAGCATTCTGCCAATCTGCCACTTACCTGTACCTGTAGTTTTAAGCAACACTTTTATGGAGATGAAAAGCTGAACATATTTTACTTTAACCCCTTCATGACCCAGCCTATTTTGACCTTAAAGACCTTGCCGTTTTTTGCAATTCTGACCAGTGTCCCTTTATGAGGTAATAACTCAGGAACGCTTCAACGGATCCTAGCGGTTCTGAGATTGTTTTTTCGTGACATATTGGGCTTCATGTTAGTGGTAAATTTAGGTCAATCAATTCTGCGTTTATTTGTGATAAAAACAGAAATTTGGCGAAAATTTTGAAAATTTCGCAATTTTCACATTTTAAATTTTTATTCAGTTAAACCAGAGAGTTATGTGACAAAAAATAGTTAATAAATAACATTTCCCACATGTATACTTTACATCAGCACAATTTTGGAAACAAAATTTTTTTTTGCTAGGAAGTTATAAGGGTTAAAATTTGACCAGCGATTTCTTATTTTTACAACGAAATTTACAAAACCATTTTTTTTAGGGACCACCTCACATTTGAAGTCAGTTTGAGGGGTCTATATGGCTGAAAATACCCAAAAGTGACACCATTCTAAAAAATGAACCCCTCAAGGTACTCAAAACCACATTCAAGAAGTTTATTAACCCTTCAGGTGCTTCACAGTAGCAGAAGCAACATGGAAGGAAAAAATGAACATTTAACTTTTTAGTCACAAAAATTATATTTTAGCAACAATTTTTTTATTTTCCCAATGGTAAAAGGAGAAACTGAACCACGAAAGTTGTTGTCCAATTTGTCCTGAGTACACTGATACCTCATATGTTGGGGTAAACCACTGTTTGGGCACACGGCAGGGCTTGGAAGGGAAGGAGCGCCATTTGACTTTTTGAATGAAAAATTGGCTCCACTCTTTAGCGGACACCATGTCGCGTTTGGAGAGCCCCCGTGTGCCTAAAAATTGGAGCTCCCCCACAAGTGACCCCATTTTGGAAACTAGACGCCCCAAGGAACTTATCTAGATGCATAGTGAGCACTTTGAACCGCCAGGTGCTTCACAAATTGATCCGTTAAAATGAAAAAGTACTTTTTTTTCACAAAAAAATTCTTTTCGCCTCAATTTTTTCATTTTCACATGGGCAATAGGATAAAATGGATCATAAAATTTGTTGGGCAATTTCTCCCGAGTACGCCGATACCTCATATGTGGGGGTAAACCACTGTTTGGGCACACGGCAGGGCTCGGAAGGGAAGGAGCGCCATTTGACTTTTTGAATGGAAAATTAGCTCCAATTGTTAGCGGACACCATGTCGCGTTTGGAGAGCCCCTGTGTGCCTAAACATTGGAGCTCCCCCACAAGTGACCCCATTTTGGAAACTAGACCCCCCAAGGAACTTATCTAGATGCCTAGTGAGCACTTTAAACCCCCAGGTGCTTCACCAATTGATCTGTAAAAATGAAAAAGTACTTTTTTTTCACAAAAAAATTCTTTTCGCCTCAATTTTTTCATTTTCACATGGGCAATAGGATAAAATGGATCATAAAATTTGTTGGGCAATTTCTCCCGAGTACGCCGATACCTCATATGTGGGGGTAAACCACTGTTTGGGCACACGGCAGGGCTCGGAAGGGAAGGAGCGCCATTTGACTTTTTGAATGGAAAATTAGCTCCAATTGTTAGCGGACACCATGTCGCGTTTGGAGAGCCCCTGTGTGCCTAAACATTGGAGATCCCCCACAAGTGACCCCATTTTGGAAACTAGACCCCCCAAGGAACTTATCTAGATGCATATTGAACACTTTAAACCCCCAGGTGCTTCACAGAAGTTTATAATGCAGAGCCATGAAAATAAAAAATAATTTTTCTTTCCTCAAAATGATTTTTTAGCCTGGAATTTCCTATTTTGCCAAGGGTAATAGGAGAAATTGGACCCCAAATGTTCTTGTCCAGTTTGTCCTGAGTACGCAGATACCTCATATGTGGGGGTAAACCACTGTTTGGGCGCACGGCAGGGCTTGGAAGGGAAGGCACGCCATTTGGCTTTTTAAATGGAAAATTAGCTCCAATCATTAGCGGACACCATGTCACGTTTGGAGATCCCCTGTGTGCCTAAACATTGGAGATCCCCCACAAATGACCCCATTTTGGAAACTAGACCCCCAAAGTAACTAATCTAGATGTGTGGTGAGGACTTTGAACCCCCAAGTGCATCACAGAAGTTTATAACGGAGAGCCATGAAAATAAAAAATAAAAATTATTTTCTCAAAAATGATCTTGTAGCCTGCAATTTTTTATTTTCCCAAGGGTAACAGGAGAAATTTCACCCCAAAAATTGTTGTCCAGTTTCTCCTGAGTACGCTGATACCCCATATGTGGGGGTAAACCACTGTTTGGGCACACGCTGGGGCTCGGAAATGAAGTAGTGACGTTTTGAAATGCAGACTTTGATGGAATGCTCTGCGGGCGTCACGTTGCGTTTGCAGAGCCCCTGATGTGGCTAAACAGTAGAAACCCCCCACAAGTGACCCCATTTTGGAAACTAGACCCCGAATGGAACTTATCTAGATGTGTGGTGAGGACTTTGAACCCCCAAGTGCTTCACAGAAGTTTATAACGCAGAGCCATGAAAATAAAAAATAAAAATTATTTTCTCAAAAATGATCTTTTAGCCTGCAATTTTTTATGTTCCCAAGGGTAACAGGAGAAATTTCACCCCAAAAGTTGTTGTCCAGTTTCTCCTGAGTACGCTGATACCCCATATGTGGGGGTAAACCACTGTTTGGGCACACGCTGGGGCTCGGAAGTGAAGTAGTGACGTTTTGAAATGCAGACTTTGATGGAATGGTCTGCGGGCGTCACATTGCGTTTGCAGAGCCCCTGGTGTGGCTAAACAGTAGAAACCCCCCACAAGTGACCCCATTTTGGAAACTAGACCCCGAAAGGAACTTATCTAGATGTGTGGTGAGCACTTTGAACCCCCAAGTGCTTCACAGAAGTTTACAACGCAGAGCCGTGAAAATAATAAATACGTTTTCTTTCCTCAAAAATAATTATTTAGCCCAGAATTTTTTATTTTCCCAAGGGTTACAGGAGAAATTAGACCCCAAAAGTTGTTGACCAGTTTCTCCTGAGTACGCTGATACCCCATGTGTGGGGGTAAACCACTGTTTGGGCACACGTCGGGGCTCAGAAGGGAAGTAGTGACTTTTGAAATGCAGACTTTGATGGAATGGTCTGTGGGCGTCACGTTGCGTTTGCAGAGCCCCTGGTGTGCCTAAACAGTAGAAACCCCCCACAAGTGACCCCATTTTAGAAACTAGACCCCCCAAGGAACTTATCTAGATATGTGGTGAGCGCTTTGAACCCCCAAGTGCTTCACAGACAACGCAGAGCCGTGAAAATAAAAAATCATTTTTCTTTCCTCAAAAATGATATTTTAGCAAGCATTTTTTTATTTTCACAAGGGTAACAGGAGAAATTGGACCCCAGTAATTGTTGCGCAGTTTGTCCTGAGTACACTGATACCCCATATGAGGGGGTAAACCACTGTTTGGGCACATGTCGGGGCTCGGAATTGAGGGAGCACCATTTGACTTTTTGAATACAAGATTGGCTGGAATCAATGGTGGCGCCATGTTGCGTTTGGAGACCCCTGATGTGCCTAAACAGTGGAAACCCCTCAATTCTACCTCCAACACTAACCCCCCCACACCCCTAACCCTAATCCCAATTGTAGCCATAACCCTAATCACAACCCTAACCACAACCCTAATTCCAACCCTAACCCTAAGGCTATGTGCCCACGTTGCGGATTCGTGTGAGATTTTTCAGCATCATTTTTGGAAAATCCACGGGTAAAAGGCACTGCGTTTTACCTGCGGATTTTCCGCGGATTTCCAGTGTTTTTTGTGCGGATTTCATCTGCGGATTCCGCACGTTATTTTCCGCACCATGGGCACAGCGGATTTGGTTTTCCATAGGTTTACTTGGTACTGTAAACCTGATGGAACACTGCTGCGAATCCGCAGCGGCCAATCCGCTGCGGATCCGCAGCCAAATCCGCACCGTGTGCACATAGCCTAATTCTAAAGGTATGTGCACACGCTGCGGAAAACGCTGCGGATCCGCAGCAGTTTCCCATGAGTTTACAGTTCAATGTAAACCTATGGGAAACAAAAATCGCTGTACACATGCTGCAGAAAAACTGCACGGAAACGCAGCGGTTTACATTCCGCAACATGTCTCTTCTTTCTGCGGATTCCGCAGCGGTTTTACAACTGCTCCAATAGAGAACCGCAGTTGTAAAACCGCAGTGAAATGTGCAGAAAAAACATGGTAAATCCGCCATAAATCCGCAGCGGTTTAGCACTGCGGATTTATCAAATCCGCAGCGGAAAAATCCGCAGAGGACCAGAATACGTGTGCACATACTGAAACCCTAACCCTAGCCCTAACCCTAGCTCTAACCCTAACCCTAGCCCTAACCCTAGCCCTAACTCTAACCCTAGCCCTAACCCTAGCCCTAACCCTAGCCCTAACCCTAACCCTAACCCTAGCCCTAACCCTAACCCTACCCCTAACCCTAGCCCTACCCCTAGCCCTAACCCTAGCCCTAACCCTAGCCCTAACCCTACCCCTAACCCTAGCCCTAACCCTAACCCTACCCCTAACCCTAACCCTATTCTAACATTAGTGGAAAAAAAAAATTCTATATTTTTTTATTGTCCCTACCTATGGGGGTGACAAAGGGGGGGGTCATTTATCATTTTTTTTATTTTGATCACTGGGATAGATTATATCTCAGTGATCAAAATGCACTTTGAACGAATCTGCCGGCCGGCAGATTCGGCGGGCGCACTGCACATGCGCCCGCCATTTTGGAAGATGGCGGCGCCCAGGGAGAAGACAGACGGACCCCGGCAGGATCGGTAAGTATGATGGGGTGGGGGGGAGCACGGGGGGGGGGATCGGAGCATGGGGGGGTGGATCGGAATGCGGGAGGGGTAGAACGGAGCACGGGGGGGTGGAACGGAGCACGGGGGGGTGGAACGGAGCACGGGGGGTGGAACGGAGCACGGGGGGGTGGATCGGAGTGCAGGGGGGGTGATTGGAGCACGGGGGGGGGTGATTGGAGCACGGGGGTGAGCGGACAAGAGCACGGGGGGAGCGGAGCACAGGACGGAGGGGAGCGGGGCAGTGTACCGGGCAGATCGGAGGGCTGGGGGGGCGATCGGTGGGGTGGGGTGGGGGCACATTAGTATTTCCAGCCATGGCCGATGATATTGCAGCATCGGCCATGGCTGGATTGTAATATTTCACCCGTTATAATAGGTGAAATATCACAAATCGCTCTGATTGGCAGTTTCACTTTCAACAGCCAATCAGAGCGATCGTAGCCACGGGGGGGTGAAGCCACCCCCCTGGGCTAAACTACCACTTCCCCTGTCCCTGCAGATCGGGTGAAATGGGAGTTAACCCTTTCACCCGGCCTGCAGGGACGCGATCTTTCCATGACGCCACATAGGCGTCATGGGTCGGATTGGCACCGACTTTCATGACGCCTACGTGGCGTCATAGGTCGGGAAGGGGTTAAGATGTTTTCTGAGAATGGACAAAATTTGATCAAGAGTGGAAAATGTACTAAAATGATACAAACTTGTTAAAACCACTTATTGCTGCCTCTGTGAAGGTCACTGTTTGCTTGTCTGCAGCTTTAACGAGACATAGACCACTGCTGCCTAGCACTGGCCATGGTGGGGACACTACAAGATGTTCATGATGGGTTAAGTAATGACAAGTGCTCGTTAACAAGTTGTCCAGGACTTGAAAAAAATATGTCTGCTTTTTTCCTGAGGCAGTGCTCCATTTGTAAATGGCTGGTTTTGGTATTGCAGCTCGGTCCCATTTAATGGAATGAGGATGTGCTACAGGAACAGATACAGCCATGGACAAAAGTGTACATTTTCTAAGATAGGCAGCAACCTTTTTTTGTAATCCCAGGAAATCTTTGGGAATTATGTAGGAAACTCTGGGAAACAGCGCAATTTTGTCCACGGTTGTATCTGTTGATCACTGTCATCAGCAGTTCAAAAGTTTCAATTTTTTTAAACTTGTTTTATTCTCGCTGGTCACCTGAGTAAATAGGTTGTTTTTATTTGTTTGTTTTTTTTAAATCTGCCATATGATTCTGAGGATATGAGCCTTTTTATTTAGTGTAAGTTTTTGTCGTCTTTACAAAGGGGCGGTGGTCATAGAGTAATTATTTAGATCAGCCTAAAAATGTGCCTCCAGAGAATCCTGGGAGCCACATCCCCTTAAAGCGAACCTGTCAGCAGAATTTTGCTAAGTAAACTACAGGCACTGTCAGGTTGACGCCATTACACTGATTAAAATGATACCTGGGTTGATGAAATCCGTCTTGTGGTTTTTGTTTAATATGTATTTGCAACTTTCAGTTAATGAGACTCTCGTGCTTTGCAGTGGGCCTGCGTGCTGGTCTTTTTTTGGTGGTCTGTTCTTATATTCATCCTTATTGGCTTAAATGACAGGTCACTGAACCATCAGTGACCTGCCTCCAATTTTAAATACTGCGCTTGCGCAGTTCATATAGGTGTAACTACAGCAAAATGGCGCCTCCGGTGTCGCATGCGCAGTAACATCTATCACTTGTCGATAAATACTACTGCACAAGCGCCACCATCAAAACCATTTTGCTGCAGCCAAATTTTTTTTCCTCCAGCAAAATGACGCCAGCGCTTGTGCAATAGCATCTATTGACAAGCGATAGATTCTACTGCGCATGCACCACTGGCACAATTTTTCTGCAGCAAATTTTTTTTTTCCTCCAACAACATGGCGCTGCTAGTGGTGCATGTTCAGTATCATGTATTGCGACAGATGCTGCTGTGCATGCGCCGTTGCCGGTGCCATTTTGCTGTATTTCATTCTTTTTTTCCAAAGACCACAATATGAACTGCACAAGCTAAGTATTTAAAATAAAAAGCAGGTCACTTAAGGCTCAGTGACCCATGATTTAAGTCCATAAGGATGAACAGAGCATCAAATAAAGGACCGTCCGCAGGTCCATCCCAAAGCACGGGAATCTCATTAACTGAACACTGCAAATACAGATTAAACAAGAACCACAAGACAGATTTCATCAACCCAGGTATCATTTTAATTAGTGTAACTGTGCCAACCTGATAATGCCTGTAGTGTACTTCACAAAATCCAGATGACAGTTTTGCTTTACAGAGGTTGTCCGGCCTTAGAATTCAAGTGTGCAGTCACCGAATGTGATTGCAGACTTGTGAATCATTGCACCATACACTGTGAAGATTCTCCACTGCAAACACTCGAGCAGGTGGTCATGTGACTGCAATTTTTACCCTTTCCGACACTTTCCAACTAGACGTGTCCAGCCTTGCTCAATTCTTTTATATTGAGCGAGGTCACACACATCTAGTTGGCACATGACCGCAAGCATGCAAATTGCATACTTGCGGTCACGCACCTGCTGCATTCTGCACCATTCCAGAGAATCTTCACAGTGAGTGCTATGTGGATTCCGAAGTCTGCAATCATAGAGACTTACTGTGGACTTGTATCCTAAGGATGGATAACCCCTTCATAAAAATGAGTTCTGAATAAAACGGCACATAGCTGTAGAATTGTATCACGAATTTACAAATGACAAAAATTTAAATACTCAGTAAAGCAGTGAGAGTAAAATAAGAGCACAATCTGGCCACTCTTGACTTTTAGCTGGCCTCTTTAATGTTTTATTACGTTTTAACTTTTTTTTTTACATCTTTTTAGTTGTAATTCTATTAAATATTGGGCACTAGTAAGCTTCTCTTTAAGACTTGGGTTTTCAGTGGGCTTCAAGTTCCTAGAACAGGCCTTGGTTAAGCTTCTGGTAAGGAATGGATTAAATATTAAAGATTAATGAGAACTTAACATAGTGTGAACATTCTTAATGAAATGCATAAGACTACAAGAGGAGAGCTGTCCCCAGTTCTCTGAATGTGACGAGGGATTCTTTACTACTAAAAGGCCCCATGAGAACCTCGACATGCACATCAAGGATGTTGCTCTTCTGATTAACTAAACATTCTGGAGATAAATTAACGTCTTTTACGTTTGTGAAAACAATAAAAATGATTCTTTTAAATTAAAAGTCAAAGTGGAGGAAATCTTTACAATTAATTTACTTATTACTCCCGAAAGTAATCCGTTTAATGCGCTCAGAATTAAATTATAAAATCCATGGATTCACTTTGTCTTAATAAAATGCCAGTGGGAGCAGTAAATAGATGAGGGACATTTACTGTATGTATTTATACATAGCACAGAGTACTTTATGACGTGTAGCCCGGCCGAGGATATATCAGAGATCTGTCTTGGTAAAGATTTATAGCTCTGATTAGAGAATATTCCTGGGTCCTGCAGTAAACTGAGAAACATAGCGTAATTCATGAATATGAAGTATAAGAAGAGCTGTCGGTATCGCAGTATCAAATCTGGCTCGTGTTATGTGTCTAGTAATTTGTGGCTGGGTTTTATGGGTGCATACATGATTCATCATTTATAGAGGGTTTTTTTACTCCCTTTTTTTTTTGTTCTGTGGCATTCATTGTATTTTTACACCAAATTATTCAAAATGGCGTACATGGTTCATAAGTTTTTGGAAAATTCAAAGTAGCCTTTTTTTTAAACCTTTGTTGTAACAATTAGTTGCACGTTATGCTAAAATGATGCAAAAATGTGCTAGTTTCAGGTGTAGATAAAATCATTCCAAGGAGTGACTGGAGTACATTTGCGCCAATGTTTAGCGACTACAAGTGGAAAAAACATCAAAAAGTAGATAAAAAAGGTGGAAATTTAAAATGAATCAGGATCATAACCTTTATATTTTTTTACACTTACAAACTGAATTATAGAATGTACCAGTCCATTCTATAAACTGGTGGAATCTAAGTGGGTTTGTATATAGGAACATCGCTCTTGGTGACAATTGTAAAATGTCTGTTTTCTGCTCATAGGGCACTACTAGAGGTGAGAATATATATTGGAGTGAAATTGAATTCTACACAAATATTCCACAAATCTGTGTTGCTAAATGGCCACTATTTCTCTGATCCACAAACACCCATCAGAAGGTTAAAAAATGTAAAATAAACAGTTCTCACTTTATCAAGCACTTCTCTGGCCCCTGCACTCCTATCTGTTACCGTTCTGGTCCTCATTGCATCTTCTTACTGTCAACACAACAGCTGAAATCCAAAGTCCACAGTGCACCACATGACTTTGTGACTTCGTGGCCTTTCGCGTGCTGGCGCACAACCCTCCCAGGGTTAATCAAAGACTTAATTACCAGCTTGGCGTAAGAGGTGGGCATTTCAGCACTCATAGGGGTGAGAAGATGCGACAAGGACCGGACATGTGATGATGAGGAGTAGAGGAGCCAACGAGCTGAGCATTAAGGGGAGTATAAATGTTTTATATGCATTTTTTTATGTTTATGTAATACGGGACATTACATTTGTGGAGAATAACTTCTCTGTAAATCAGATTCCCAGGGAAAATTGGAATGAACAGGTGAAATCAAATTTTGCCTGATCCACTCATGTCTAGTCATTACCAGGATCGTAGGCACAGCAGATGCCGTGAGACCTGGCAAGTTGAGGTCCGACATGGAGTCACAGTAGAATCATGGTGGAAAATGTAACAAGTGAGTTAACAAGACAATAAGAAATTGAATGCAAATCATTGGAAAGAGAGAAGAAAATATATGGGCATAGTGAAGAATGAGGTAATCGTGCATTTGTCATGTCCTCATTTAGCTACACTAGGTGGACATGGTGGACCCCTGGTAATTACGCCAAGCCAGGCTGTGGGAATCCGTACACTACTGCTCTTTTGACTCTTCTCCCCATATCTGAATCCTTTTTGAACTGCTGTCTCTAAAAGGAGGTAACGATTGAGGCTGTTCCGGTCTCATGCTGCTTGTATTTCAGGCAGAATAAATCTCCTGTCAGGCTTCCAGTAATCTATTCTATTCTTTTACCATTATAGAAACACTTTGAAAACCTTGCTTCCTATTCTGCAGTCGATATTGGCATGAAGCCAGCATTTCCATTAGGAATTTCTCATAAAATGTGATTAACCCGGCAGCATATGCTTCTTGTAATTAAGTGAAGTGCATAGAAATGTACTCTCTCTCTATCCGGGATAGTATTCTCTGTATCTGGGATAGTGTGCAAGGGGTGAACGTTTTGATTTAAAACCATAACACCACAATCATTTTTTGATTAAAGGGAATCTGTCACCAGGTTTTCTTACAATGTAATCTCTGCACAGCATAACAGCATATTGCTATAATCACTATTTTTCTGCTGCAGATCAACTAGATCTCTGAATGCTGAGCTGTGCATAACTCCGATCACACCACAGATTGGCAGCTTTTGGGCTCGCTCATACGAGCATATAAAATGGACGAGTGTGTGGCGCCCTGTGTCTGTGTCGCCACAAAATGGTCAAACATGTACTATTTTATATGTGTATTGTAAATGATGGGAGTTATGCTTTCTCTGCTGGGGACATCTGCCCACACAATTTACCTCACTCTCATACTCTGTCTGAAGCTTAGAGCTTTGCAGAGATACCCTAACTGGGAGGGGAAGGGCAGAGTTAGTCTGTGAGGAGACAGTGTGTGAAAAGAAAATGGAGAATGTTCATGGAGGAGAGACATGTTCTCTCTCCAGGGACAGTGCTGAGAAGGATCAGGGTATCAGCCCCCAGACCATCCAGGCTTCCAGAGTCGGGTGGTAAGCTGAGATGCTGTGTGGTTTTCATATCCAGCAGTGAAGTGTTTATCCCAGGAGCTCCATAGCAACAGAGAATCAGTGAGGGGATTGTGCAAGAACAAACATGTGCTTCACATGGGATTTACGCTGCTGGCGGCCAGGGGAGAAAACACAGTGAGTACGTGGCTGTACTGGAAGTTTCAGACTCCAGGAAACCTTTGTCCCAGAAGGGATTAGAGCAGCTGGGAGTTTATACTGAATCAAAAAAGAGGGAGATAATTCCCATCGTGCAGAGCAGACTATATATCTGGTGAGAGTTGTATTCCATCCTCTGAAACTGCATCTGGACTTCAGTAAATGGTAAACTGACTTTCTCTGTCTCCTGCCTTATTACTCTGCACCATCTACTTCCATCATTATCCTTGGGGGCCAGCCCTAGTTCGAGGGGGTTAAATATCTGCACTGCCATCATCACCTACTCCCCGGGGATCATCTTCAGTGCCGGCCATCTTACAGCCAAACACTCCAACTGGCGTCACGAAATCTTCTTTTTAATTTTTATTTTCCTTTTCAGCTTTTTATTTTTAATCCCTTTTTCACTGTCCCCAGAGCACAGGCATCGGGCATGCCTGCCATCCCCATGACCCCCTGAATCCAACACTATCCGGTGACCTGCATGGGGGTGACCTCTGGGCGATACAAGTTCAAAGCGAGAAAACATCACATTGCACTCTGACCATTGTTATACAGTGAATCAGTGCTCATCTGCAAGTACCGTATTTTTCGGGCTATAAGATGCACCGAACCATAAGACGCACTCCAAATTTTAGGATGGAAAATAGCAGAAAATTTTTTTTTATAAGATGGGCGGCCGTCTTATTGTTCGAATTTAAAATATATTACCTGAGGGCCAGCGGTGGTACAGCAGGGTCACAGAAGGCATGGTCCCTTCCTCAGGAAGCCGGCGGCGGCAGAAGTGGGGCAATGCTGCAGTCCCGGGGTGCAATGTTGCAGGTCTGGTGTCGGCGGTGAGGCAGAGCATGGAGCAGGAGCAATCTGTGCCACGTGTGCACAGATTGAGATCTAGGCAGCCATTATCCTGAAGCCGAATGCTGCTGAGATTTAAATCTGTGCACGCGTGGACCCCAGCGGACATTTTCCTGAAGCCTCCGGCGGCCGATGGCTTCAGGAAAATGGCCGCAGGAAACCAATGATGCACTCGGCTCTTCTCACCATGGACACCGGGCCGTGGCATCGCCACATTTCTGCCACCGGTATCCTGAAGAAGGGACCCTGCTCAGGTGCACTCCGCACTGCCCACCACCTCAGCATCGTCAAACCTCTGCAGCAACCCCCCGGTAAGCCTGCATTCGCATTATAAGACGCACCACCCATTTTCCTCCCAATTTTTTTGGGGAAAAAGTGCATCTTACAGTCTGAAAAATACGGTATTTCCTCAGCTGTAATCAAACTGAGGAAAAAATCGCAGCATACTGCAAGTGGATGTGAGAATCATACCCCACTCGCCAATGCAGGTCAATGGGTGCGAGAAAGTTTTTACGCACACATCACAAAGGAACCACCAAATTTCATCAGCCAAGTACAGTCAAATTACAGTCAGAATCCTCATAATAGATGCATGGATGAATGGATGGATGGATAGCAGGGTGTTTAGCTTTGTTTAACTTGTTTAATTAATAAATAAAATGACGTGGGGACCTACCTCTCTTTGACCAGCAAATGTAAATCATACAGCTTAGGGCTAATATTATCAGACTGCAAAGGTCCTTGGTTATTAGGCCATCTGATGTGTCATAACTACAAAGTACAAAATTACCTGCCACCACTTAAAGTACTATGCAGAATACTTTGTCATGAATGGAAAAAAGCTGCCAAGATAATCTGTTTAACAGCCATTAAAATAAATACTAAAAAACACACAAATACATTTGAACTGAGGGTTGGTCGTGCACAGTTTTTGTTCTCATTTTCCCGCTGCTCCCCTGAGTGTTCTCTTTTTGTTTTCTTTTTAAACCACCTTACGGTTCCATAGATATTGGCCTTTTTAATTAGTGCTAATTTTGATGGTCCTTACCCAGGGGGAAATTGACGACAGGGTAATAATGCAGAGCAGACTAAAGATGTGCTCCCAGAGAATCCTTCGAGCTGCTCACCGTTGGAAAATACCATAACATTAGCACTAAATAAAAAGGTCCATATTTCGGAGACTGCATGGCTGATAAATAAAATGGAATGCTATAGGAAGCCTCGGGATTAGAATAAGGCTAAGAACTGTCCACTATTGACCCGATGACAGGTTTTCTTTAATTCTTTAGAACAAATATTCTAAAGTGTTTATGTAAAGCATTTTGATTATTGATATTGTGAGTGGCTTTGGAGTTAGTCACTATTAGCAAACACCGCATGTGCGAGCTTTGTTTTCTTTTTTTCTTTAATACGATGCTTTACAGTATTCCGTATGTGATAAGGCACATCATTGAATAGATGAAGAGATATGAAAAACATTACAAGCTGGCCACATACTTAAAAGAACACTTGTTTGTCTGACATGTATATGTTCGCAAATGAGAGCGGGAAATAGGACAGTGACAAACTCCTTCTGTGCATCTGATATTTGGAAAAAATAAAAGATTGGACATGTTAAAATCCGGCATGCCTGATCATTCGTGCCTCTGACATCTGCCAGATCATTGAGTATAGCCATCGTTCATCCAGTAGGTATGTAGAGTATAGTTCTTCTGACTCGCTATGTCTTTTACCCTATGTACAGGGCATTGCAGTAGCTTTAGTGTCCATGGTTACGACACCTAACCATGAGGCAAAAACAGCATAATGAATCAGAAGAACTATACTACATTTCTAATTGGAGGTATTTGCTAATATTATTATTATTACTCCTACTACATATTGGGATAGAATGAATGTTGGAGTTGGGGATACCCCTTCATGGAAAAAAGAGCAGCACTATGACTGAACTGTTGCCTTCTATTTTAACCAAGGAAAACATCTGAATGAAGTTTGTATGTTCTCTCTGTGTTTGGGTTGTTAACCCAGAGGTATAACTAAACATAAGGGGGCAAGGCAAGTGCCCAAGGTGCTGGATGCCAGATGGTGCCAACAAGCAAGTCTACTTTATAAGGGTCATTTAGTCACAGGGACAGAGAAACAACAAGCAGCATCTTCAGCCCAGGTATAGGATCATCCAACTGCTGCTTTGGATTCACTACTCCAATTTTATATCATTATTACAGTAGCACAAACCTGTCCACCTGTCATTTTTTTTAGTTCTCTCAATATATTCATGTCTAATATGCATTAATTTTTTTAGAGCCTTTTACTTGGATAAAACAAATCTGCCTCCAAATACCACATCGAAAGCTGCATACATTGATAAGGTAAATCATTTATAATGAGGATAACATTTACATATCACAATTTAGAGTAATGGCATGATAAGAAGTCATATATATTCAGATCTCAATGTAATACCGATATTAAAAACCAGTCTAAACCCGCGCAATTTGTTCCATTCTATTGAAGAAATGTGTCAGGTTCCCGAAATCAATTGTTTAAGCATGCTTGTGCGATGTTCTGCTAGTTCTACTTTCATGGTTGGTAGGGAACCAAAAGTAAGTCAGCCCCATAGGTAAATGTAATCCACAGTGGCCTAATGGGTAATAAATATGGAGGACATTTCTATTGTTATGGGAAACTCACACAAAATGTTGATCTTTAAAAATTCACCAAAATAAGGGGGATTTCCAGTTTGTTTTTCCGATTTTTTTTTTGCCTTATGGCAACACAAAAATGCACTCGCCTAATCAACCAAATAACTAATCAATCATGTTTTTTATCTTAATGCACAATAACATGATAAGCTGTTATGTAGATGAAATACGAACATGTGAACAAAGTGACTAATTTGGTTTGTTCCGTATGTGAGAAACTGACAACCTTCGCACAACACTGTGTTACCAACTGAAGGATTGGGCTATACAGCGAACATGACCACATTGCATGTCCCATAGCAAAAGATCACACCTTGCCAATGATTCTTACCTCAATAGTATAAGTGGCATTGCAGCCATCAAGTTACCGTGACATGCAAGTTACAAAGAGTCCAGCAGATGTGGATTTCTTGCTTCTTGTGTGTTGAAGCTGCAGCAACTTTATGATGGCAATTTTACCATGTTCACTTAAATTATGATGTACCACCAGCTTCATGTCATTTTTGGCCATGTGAAAAGTATCGCAGCTGAAGTGGTCATGTAGCTCTAGACAAAATACCAGATTGGTTACAGAGACCCCAAGTTAAAGTTGCTGGCTTGAAAATGGATTGAGGATGTCATGATGTGATGGTTTGAAGTAATGAAAAGGGACCTAAAAACTGTCCCTGAAACTGGGATCTTAGATAGACCAGTCCCAGGGGTACTCTTGATGGTAGAGAGGCCTTGGTCTCCTACCTTACTATGCTTCTGTTAAACCCTAATCTGTTCCCTCCACACCCCTTGAGGCAGGGGGCAGAAATGTAAGTGAAAGACACAAAGACAGACAGGGGTAACTGGAAACTACTGTCATACAAAACACTCACCAAAAATAGGGAGTGGGATAGGGAAAGGGAGGAACAAACAAACTAAATAGGAATAAGGACGAGGAGATAAACACTTCTGAACTCCAACATTACACAACTCAACACTGCCAGGAAGAATATTATTTTACCGGCAGGGAAGAAACGCACAAACCTAGTGTCTGTAGGGAGAAAAATTATATCAGCAGCGGCAGCTGAGATCAACAATGCTGTGTATTCCCAGCCAGCATGAAATGAGTCCTTAACCCTTTCAGCTCTGATGGAAAGGAAATACATTTAAAATGGGACATGAGTCATACCTTCTCAAAAGAGGATCTGGGATTCTTTGCCTGTAGTGACCTTCTAACTCCAAGAATCCCAGGGGGATGTGATACCCTCATGACAGAGGATCATTGATTATTATTCTGTATCATATAAATAGCCTGTTCAGAGTGGAAGAGAAAACTAGTGCCATTACATGGATGAAGAAATCTTAAAAATCAATATAGACCCTTTTACAATGTTTGTTACATGATTTAGAATAAGAAGGCAAACCAGAAACTCCATTTACAGATATACATGTTTCAGGGTGTCTGCTCCTCAAAAGTGCAAAGCAAAAGTTCTGGTTTGGCTAGATGAGAGGTCTCTGACAGATGGTTTAAGGAATATGTTTCTCCTTGTGGAGAGTGCCAAGCCAGCAAAATAAGACTTGTAGGTAAGAAGGCCACTTAAACTCTAGTGCCACTTATTGTGGTTAGCAATCATAAGAGTCAATATTGATTCTTTAACATGTCTTGCCACATTTATCCATTATAAAATATGAATTCATGGATCCTGCTTGAATTGTAGTGGTGGAATAGGATTTTTAAAGCCCTATCACTTCAATTCCTACCTATATATTGTTGCTGACCACGCACATTTGTTTACCAGTGACTGCTTTGAGCAATCATGTCACATAGCAAACATCATCTCAGTATACTTCCATGAATAAAACAATCAGTAAGTTCAATGTCTCCATGGTCTACATATTTTCTGACTACAATACCTTACGTTCACATGTATTGTATGTATGACGTATACTGCCACATATTACAAGATAATCACCTGTTTTCTGTCTCCATGTTGTAGCTGATGAGGCCGCTCAATGCTTTGGATGAACTGTATCGGCTGGTGGATTCATTCATACACTCAAAGCGTACAGCAGCATGCGCCTACACAGCCTGCAGTGCCTCAGGCGTAGGTCTGCTCTCAGTGTCTTCAGAACTTAGCAACCGGCTTGGAGCATGCCATGTTATAATGTGCAATAGTGGAGTGCACAGGTATGTAAAAGCACAGATTTGATCTTCTCAGTTATTACATTTACAATATTTCATATGTTAATAAATATATACTTCCTGAATCCTAATGCAAATAAACATACAATGAGAACCCATGGAGATAAATAGTTGGAATGGTACTGTTATGATCCAGTTTGGGTTTTGAGTCCTGTCTCCCCTTTTCCCGGTCTGATCATGTCAGGGGTTAACTTTTCTCAGCCTGTTATGATCCAGTCTGGGTTCAGGTTGGCTATTTATCCCCGCTGTGTCCTGCAGTTCATGTCAGTTATAGTTTCTGCCTAGTGCTGCTGTAGCTGACTCTGGGTTTCTCTGATTGGTCCTGCTGTGTTTGCTGTCTGAACCTGTGTCTCTGTTTTCCCGTTTCTGTCTTGACTCAGTGTTTTCTGTTAGTGTGCATACTCCCTGGTTTGACTTGGCTTGTAACCTGACCTATTTCTATCCTTTGTCTTTTGGCTTATCCGCTCCTGACCATGAGTGACCCCCTGGCTTGTCTAGCACCACGAGGTTTGCTTATTCCTTTGGTACTGCGCTACAGTCTAGGGTTTGACCCGGCTTGTTTGACTATTCTGCTGCCACCTGTGGTAGCCTCACTGCTGCACTGCAAGTCAGCTCTGTTTAGGTGCATTCCTACTTCCTCTCTACTGCCATCTAGTGAAGCCTGCACCTACCTGCATTGCAGCAGCATGACAGGTACAGTTAGGGCCAGAAATATTTGGACAGTGACACAAGTTTTGTTATTTTAGCTGTTTACAAAAACATGTTCAGAAATACAATTATATATATATAATATGGGCTGAAAGTGCACACTCCCAGCTGCAATATGATAGTTTCCACATCCAAATCGGAGAAAGGGTTTAGGAATCATAGCTCTGTAATGCATAGCGTCCTCTTTTTCAAGGGACCAAAAGTAATTGGACAATGGACTCTAAGGGCTGCAATTAACTCTGAAGGCGTCTCCCTCGTTAACCTGTAATCAATGAAGTAGTTAAAAGGTCAGGGGTGGATTCCAGGTGTGTGGTTTTGCATTTTGAAGCTGTTGCTGTGAGCAGACAACATGCGGTCAAAGGAACTCTCAATTGAGGTGAAGCAGAACATCCTGAGGCTGAAAAAAAAGAAAAAATCCATCAGAGATAGCAGACATGCTTGGAGTAGCAAAATCAACAGTTGGGTACATTCTGAGAAAAAAGGAATTGACTGGTGAGCTTGGGAACTCAAAAAGGCCTGGGCGTCCACGGACGACAACAGTGGTGGATGATCGCCGCATACTTAATTTGGTGAAGAAGAACCCGTTCACAACATCAACTGAAGTCCAGAACACTCTCAGTGAAGTAGGTGTATCTGTCTCTAAGTCAACAGTAAAGAGAAGACTCCATGACAGTAAATACAAAGGGTTCACATCTAGATGCAAACCATTCATCAATACCAAAATAGACAGGCCAGAGTTAAATTTGCAGAAAAACACCTCAAGAAGCCAGCTCAGTTCTGGAAAAGTATTCTATGGACAGACGAGACAAAGATCAACCTGTACCAGAATGATGGGAAGAAAAAAGTTTGGAGAAGAAAGGGAACGGCACATGATCCAAGGCACACCACATCCTCTGTAAAACATGGTGAAGGCAACGTGATGGCATGGGCATGCATGGCTTTCAATGGCACTGGGTCACTTGTGTTTATTGATGACATAAGAGCAGACAAGAGTAGCCGGATGAATTCTGAAGTGTACCGGGATATACTTTCAGCCCAGATTCAGCCAAATGCTGCAAAGTTGATTGGACGGCGCTTCATAGTACAGATGGACAATGACCCCAAGCATACAGCCAAAGCTACCCAGGAGTTCATGAGTGCCAAAAAGTGGAACATTCTGCAATGGCCAAGTCAATCTCCAGATCTAAACCCAATTGAGCATGCATTTCACTTGCTCAAATCCAGACTTACGACGGAAAGACCCACAAACAAGCAAGACCTGAAGGCTGCGGCTGTAAAGGCCTGGCAAAGCATTAAGAAGGAGGAAACCCAGCGTTTGGTGATGTCCATTGGTTCCAGACTTAAGGCAGTGATTGCCTCCAAAGGATTTGCAACAAAATATTGAAAATAAAAATATTTTGTTTGGGTTATGTTTATTTGTCCAATTACTTTTGACCTCCTAAAATGTGGAGTGTTTGTAAAGAAATGTGTACAATTCCTACATTTTCTATCAGATATTTTTGTTCAACCCTTCAAATTAAACGTTACAATCTGCACTTGAATTCTGTTGTAGAGGTTTCATTTCAAATCCAATGTGGTGGCATGCAGAGCCCAACTCGCGAAAATTGTGTCACTGTCCAAATATTTCTGGCCCTAACTGTACATTATCATTACACAGTAAACTCAATTTAACATATTGAATTTTTTAATGAGGATTAGATTCAGAAGAGCGATACAATGGTTTCCAGGGATAAGAAATTGGAGGGGAGGAATTTTTACATCCATCTCAAAATATGTGAAAAAAAGTAAAAGGAGCAATCCTTAACTCACCATTTTCCAGATGCTCCCATTTCAATGTTGCTTGGTTCCCCACCAGTCTCTACTTCCTGGTGCAACAATGTCTTTTGTGACCACTAAACCCAGTAATTGGCTACACTGGACACATGCATTTAAGTTGGAGACATCATCATTGCAGCAGGAAGTAGCGACCAGAGGACCAGGCAGTGCCAAAAATGAGAGTGCAATGCCAGGCAGTGGGGAGTGGTGGGATTGTGAAATTTTTCTTTTTTTCTTTTATAACCCATTTTGGACCATATATGTTTACCTTTGAGCTATGAATTTCCTTCCTAAAGGCTTTACTTCTGTTTTTTACCTATAAAAAAATTGACAAATGTAAAAATAGGCTTTAGACAATACATTCTATGGCTTTTCTTCACCTAATTCAAAAAAGGTTAAAGGACGCTGATCAGAGCCCATGGAGCACTGTGCTCACAAGAGCAATGCATCGTCTCCATTCTGGGTCTCGAACATAGACCACCATGAATGACAATTTTTTATATATGTCTTTGACATGCCCAAAGTAGAGTGAAAAAATAGCTATGCTTGTTGTTATTCTTAAGTGCAGAATGACATTTTGTTTGCGAAAGAAATATTTTTTTCCACAATTTATATGGGAAAGTGGATTTTAGACCAAGCTGACTTTTAAAAGTACAAAGCTGACATACATAATAAAAATCTTCGTAATGTCTCATTTAACTCTTAATTAGGCATAAAATGAGATGTGTTCAACAGAAAACATGAAGTTTAGAATTGATGAATTTGTTGGACTATTAGCGATGGACATTCACAAGTGTAGCCACGATGTTTCTCTTGCGCTTCATTACTTTAGTAATCTTTGATTCTCGCATGAGTTACTTGTGCACGCTTTTTTTGTTTGCTTTCCTTGATGATACTTTTTTAACCTTTTCAATTCAAAACTCAAGTCTTTATATTATCCTAATATGAGATTTTGTGCTACTAGACGATACAGATCGGGACAAACTAAAAATAGGAAACTTTCTGGCCTCGGTAATATAGTTTTCAAATTAGAAATATATAAAAAAGGAGACAGAGTAATATTATCTGTTTGTTTGATATCATTGTGTTAGTTCTCTATTGCACAAGTAGGACATCTTCCTTTGAGTTTGGCTCAGTGCCCATTACCCACACAGTAAGCATATCCGCATGCACTGAGCTCTCTTTGCCATCAGTGCTCATTATAATTGTAAAATCACGCAATAATTAAGTCTGGTTTGAAGTTGTACTAATTTCTAAAATGAGATTGCTTTTCAAACTGGATTAAAATTGTTTGTAAGTGTTCTTATTTCTTCCTATTAGCTATAATAAGGCTCAACCTACAGATTGCCAGTGACAGTGAGCTTGCCGATTAACATAAGGGCTGACCATCTGACGGATATGTTCAAGTCATAAGAAAAAGATGACTATCGATCAAGGAAATTTTATTGAAGGCTCTGTCTTTAAAAAAATCACCTTCATGTATTTAGTTCCCTTTGTTCTATTTTTCTATGATTTATGTGAGCTGTCAGAGGTGTAGCTACAGTGGGTCCAAAGGTAGCACTCATAACCAGGCTTGAAAGGTTGTCCAGGCTTTTAATATTGGTGACCTATCTTAGGATAGGTCATCAATACCAGATCGGTGGGGGTGCAACACCTGGCACCCTGTTATTCAGCTGACTTTCTCGTTGCCATGCATCATGGGTCTCCGCTTCTCCTTTCACAGAGTGTGGGTCTACTTTGTCGCGCCATCCCATTTTCTAGCATCTCCTCCTGTTGTTCTTTGTCATACTTTCCACTTCACTCTGTTTAGGTGGGCGCCTCTTGCTGTAGGCTGCATGCTGCCAGTGACTTTGGCTGGCCAAGACAGGTCTTGCAAAGTTCAAAGAGGGAACCCACCACTTAAGAATAAACTGTCTTTTACTGAACAATAACTTGGTGGGAATTACATACAGCAGATGGCGGGTGCATACATTCATGAACTGTTCTCTAATTACATGCAACATCTTTGTACATAACCCTAACTGACTGACTAAGCCTTGGTCAAAGTTATCTGAGCATGCAAATCTCTAAGGGTGCACAAACTTTTGCATTGGCCCATATTCCTTTTTAAAATTTTAAAATGTAAAAGATGAAAATATATATATTTATAAATTAACCCCTGTCATGTCACATGTCGGGTCCCTGACTTCAATGCGGGCTTTTATCTTTACCGGCAGCTGATGGCTGAATTATTCAGCCACCATCTGCCTCTAAGGTCTGTGGGTAGAATGGAGCTCCACCCACAGCTGTTAACATGTTAAATCCCGCTGTCAATCTCTAACACTGGAATTTAACTTACAACAGCAGAGGGACGTGTCATGGCCCACATAGTCCACTGAACATAATTGAAAATCTGTGGCTAGACCTCAGAATAGCAGTGCATGCAAGACGACCCAGGAATCTGACAGAAATGGAAGAATTTTCCAAGGAAGAATGGATGAAAATCCCTCAAACAAGAATTAAGAGTCTTAGATGACTACAAAAAGCGTTTACAAGCTGTGATACTTTGAAAAGGGGGTGCTAATAGGTACTAACCATGCGGGGTGCTCAATCTTTGCCATCAGCCCATTTCCCTATTTGTAATTTTTTAAATGCAAAAAAATTACAATTTTTTTTGCCTAAAATACAAAGGAAATGTGTGATCTTTATTCTTTAACTTTAGGAATTATAGAGATCATTTCATCTCCAACAAGCTGTAAGCTAAGTAAGTTTATTGCAGGAGAATTACACCAGATAGATAAAGCCACTGAATTGCTTATTATTAAGCTTTCGAATATACCGATTTCATAACATGGAAATATCCTTTTAACTTGGACAACTATGTTAAGAATGTCATATAGGAATTTAGATTTCAGCCCGTGTACTTGAAAAGGTTCTTATTTTTCCATTAGGGTGTGTGTTGTTTCTTTAACTTTTATGACCTGCTTCCGATGACATTACTGCTTGTGAAGCTGCAAGTTCAGAGCTCAGTAGGCATTACCTTTGAAGCATGTTTGCTTTCCTCTTTTCTCTAGCCTGTGTGATTGTCTCTTCAGTCTTGACATTCATACACTGACATGGCTGTTCGTGTGCTACGATTTATAAAAACATGCTATAATGTATCACATGCTGTATGTGACTAGCACTGACCTCCAGTGACCATAGATGCCTACACATTGCTCTGATATAGGTCAGAAGAATAATGCGACAAAAGGGCAAAAGGAATACAATCTGGAAGGTCAAAGTACCAAACAAGTTCATGCAGCGTTTACCAAAGAGCGGCAGTTGCATCAACCTGGTGCATAAAGGTCCTTATGGAATCTGTATACAGAAAGTGGTAGGACATTTTAAATAAAGGCTAAGAAATATCTGCAGCATTGCTTCATTTCTTTGCTTTTAGAAGTGTTAGACAAGGCCTTTATTTGTTAATTTGATTCTAAATGTGAGATGCTGCATCAGTAACTGCAGTCTTTGGGGCATCCTACAATGATTCTTCTACCAAATCTCCAAAGGATAAAATATATTCACTTTGGAAATTTACTGTAATAATTAACCAACTTGGTAGAAAACCTTTGGCTATTAGTCAGTCACCCTTTGTAACCCAGGAGTATAGTGACTATATGGAAGCTAATAGCTGCGTGTAGCTTCTTCCCGCACTCAACATATGTAGTGCCAATTTCAGCTCATTTACTGTACACAGGGGCATCGGGAGATGGATTCGTCGCTAATACATCTACTCTCTTATGAATGGCAATGAACAGATGTCCTCTTATTAACTAGACTGAAAAACATATATGCTAATTGTTAATAACTGATATACTGTAATGCTAAAATCTGCATATTTAATGTAAACGATATGGAAGGAATTAATTGCCTGTTTAAGGCTGCAGTAAAACATGATTAAAGAAAAGTAGGTTGTAATTATGTAAGCAATAATTATTGTAATGAGGTCTAATTGTGTGGTTAATGAAGATAAGTGCATGTAATCTTGTATAATGTTTCTCTAGAGTTCTCTTGGACGATTTGTCACGTATTGGGAAAGCTAGATGACGAACATAATGGTAAATGATGTGTTTCATAACATCACTTGTTTAGGTGGACAGTGGTAGTGAAATCTGGGACGCAATGATTGACACAGAATACAGCGGATATATAGTTATATGGGTCCAGTGTATTAGGCTAGGTTCACATTGTGTTAGTGCAATCCATTTAGCGGATACGCTAACGGATTGTGCTAACGCAATGTCCAAATAGGGATTGCGTTTGGCAATCCCGCTAGCGCAGATGCCCGATCTGCGCTAGTGAAGAACGGACCCTGAACGCTGCAAGCAGCATTCGAGGTCCGTCCGAAACTAACGGCACATCGCTGACGCATGACGAAAAAGGCATACGTTTAGCGATGCGTTACGATCCGTTAGCACATTGCTGTCAATGGGTGCGCTAACTGATCCGTTACATAGCGTTAATTGCGACATGTAACGGAGTCCGTTAGCGGACACCCACTAACGCAATGTGAACCTAGCCTAAGGGGAACGTTCTCTACCTTCCTCTTCCTGGTCCCGTTACTACTGACTAAAATACGCCATGTTCTTCTTCAATAAAAGAGAAATTGACCTATCCCTATAATATGCTGTGCTTCCACAAGAAGATTCAAATAAACCTTCCCCGCATTGCAATTTTTATTAGGTTGTACAAGATTGTATCAGGAGATTAGTAACGTGGTTCTAAACAGAAGATTCAATTTAAAGTGTGGATTCAGTCATAATAAGCTATTATGAAGGAGAAACACAGAAAGTGTGCGCAGAATGTAAAAGACAAAGGAACAAAAGGCAACTTTTTAGGAAGAAGCTGCATTTTATTTTACATTATTGTCAAATTTGACCAGGTTCCCATTAGAAACTGAGTAGAGACATTTTGTGGTGCAAGCTACCAAATTGTAATAAATTGTAGAGTGTGCACTTTGGGGGAAAATACAGTATATCTGGTCTTGTGTGCCAGTTTTTTTGGTATTAAATAGTCACAAATTTTACTGCATACTGTTTATGCAGAGAAATTGGGAAAATATACAGTTAAGTCCATATATATTTGGACAGAGACAACATTTTTCTAATTTTGGTTATAGACATTACCACAATGAATTTTAAACAACACAATTCAGATGCAGTTGAAGTTCAGACGTTCAGCTTTCATTTGAGGGTATCCACATTAAAATTGGATGAAGGGTTTAGGAGTTTCAGCTCCTTAACATGTGCCACCCTGTTTCTAAAGGGACCAAAAGTAATTGGACAATTGAATCCAAGGCTATTTCATGGACAGGTGTGGGCAATCCCTTCGTTATGTCATTCTCAATTAAGCATATAAAAGGCCTGGAGTTGATTTGAGGTGTGGTGCTTGCATTTGGAAGGTTTTGCTGTGAAGTAAACATGCGGTCAAAGGAGCTCTCCATGCAGGTGAAACAAGCCATCCTTAAACTGCGAAAACAGAAAAAACACATCCGAGAAATTGCTACAATATTAGGAGTGACAAAATCTACAGTTCGGTACATCCTGAGAAAGGAAAAAAAGCACTGGGGAACTCATCAATGCAAAAAGACCTGGGCGCCCACGGAAGACAACAGTGGTGGATGATCGCAGAATAATCTCCATGGTGAAGAAAAACCCCTTCACAAAAGCCAACCAAGTGACCAACACTCTCCAGGAGGTCGGCGTATCAATATCCAAATCTACCATAAAGAGAAAACTGCATGAAAGTAAATACAGAGGGTACACTGCGCGGTGCAAGCCACTCATAAGCATCAAGAATAAAAAGGCTAGACTGGACTTTGCTAAAAAAAACATCTAAAAAAGCCAGCACAGTTCTGGAAGAACATTCTTTGGACAGATGAAACCAAGATCAACCTCTACCAGAATGATGGAAAGAGAAAAGTATGGCGAAGGCATGGTACAGCTCATGATCCAAAGCATACCACATCATCTGTAAAACACGGCAGAGGCAGTGTGATGGCTTGGGCATGCATGGCTGCCAGTGGCACTGGGTCACTAGTGTTTATTGATGATGTGACACAGGACAGAAGCAGCCGAATGAATTCTGAGGTATTCAGAGACATACTGTGTGCTCAGATCCAGCCAAATGCAGCCAAACTGATTGGTCATCGTTTCATACTACAGATGGACAGTGACCCAAAACATAAAGCCAAAGAAACCCAGGAGTTTATTAAAGCAAAGAAGTGGAATATTCTTGAATGGCCAAGTCAGTCACCTGATCGCAAACCAATTGAGCATGCATTTCACTAGTTAAAGACTAAACTTCAGACAGAAAGGCCCACAAACCAACAGCAACTGAAAACCACCACAGTGAAGGCCTGGCAGAGCATCAAAAAGGATGAAACACAGCGTCTGGTGATGTCCATGAGTTCAAGGCTTCAAGCAGTCATTGCCAACAAAGGGTTTTCAACCAAGTACTAGAAATGAACATTTTATTTAAAATTATTTAATCTGTCCAATTACTTTTGGTCCCTTTAAAAACAGGGTGGCACATGTTAAGGAGCTGAAACTCCTAAACCCTTCCTTCAATTGTAATGTGGATACCCTCAAATGAAAGCTGAAAGTCTGAACTTCAACTGCATCTGAATTCTCTTGTTTAAAATTCATTGCGGCAATGTCTATAACCAAAATTAGAAAAGTGTTGTCTCTGTCCAAATATATATGGACTTAACTGTAGCTTTGAGGGCAGGTGCACATGACCATAAGTTTTCTCATCCAAGAGAATCAGGTCCATTATGGAAATTTACACTCAGATCAAACTCCGGTCAGAGTGTGAGCATAGTGCGATCTGATTCTCTAAGCTGAGAAGCTGAAGAAAAAAGCTCTCCATCTTCTTCATTGTCTCACTGTGAGGAAATTCGAATGCACTCAGATGTAATCCGAGAGAAGTCCGAGGTTTTATACTTATTCATTGACTTGCATGGCCATGTGCGATCCGAATACACTGTTCTAGAGCCAAATTGGTTCAGAGATGAAAACAGTTGAAGTCAACTAATTTTGTGGGGCTGAAAACCAATATGATGCTTAAATACGTGTCTTCTTCAGGGGTTAAACCTTCTGGTAGTCCACAACCAGCTGCCATTTTTGGATTTCAGTCACAGCTGCTGTTCCTTAAATCCTGATATGGTGTTGTGAATAGGGTTATTTAGCCTTCTACGGTCTTCAAATTGTGCATGTTTTTTTTTGAGCATCTATGGGTTCATGGGTTTAACCACTTACTAAGAGTACACATCAATGTTCTGTTTTCTCATGAATCTTTGTTTATATGACATTTTTCTGCTTGTATTATATACTAATATATGGCCACTTGGATTTTTGTGAACTTCTGTGGAGGTAAGTTATTGCCATACCAACCTCATAACCAGCTATTGAACCGTTTTTTGTTTTTTAAATGTTTTTATGTGTCTTGTTGCACGTGATTTGTTGTTTACATTAATAAAGTTCAAATTTTATATATTTTCCTGGGAGTTCCCTATTTTTTAGCATGAATCTTTTTCTTTTCTATTTTCTCCATTGCCATGCAGCATGCTTTAGGAAAATCCCTTCAGTTCAATAATGAATTAGCGATGCCCTCTGTTTCTTAAGTCTTAAGCTAAAGACAGGTATAGCGCTGCTAAAGCACTGTGAGGCTGGTCGCTTGTGCGCTTGTGTTGAAAATGCGCTTTTTGCCACCCACCAAACATGAGCACAGGTGACTATGGTCTGGACTCAGGAGACGTCATTGTGCATGGACCAGGCTGGCTATGGTGCAGCCAAATTATATTATATACTAGCTGAAGAGCCCGGCGTTGCCTGGGCATAGTAAATATCTGTGGTTAGCTATAGCACCTCACTTCTCTTAATTTCCCATCACGCCTCTCATTTTCCCCCTCACATCTCTCATTTTCTCCCTTACACCTCTTATTTTTCCCCTCACTCCTCTCATTCCCCCCTAACACTTGTCATTTCGATCTCACATCTGTCATTTTCCGATCACTCCACTATTTTCCTCACTCCTCTCATTTTGCACTCACACCTTTTCATTTTCACCTCACACCCCTCATTTTCCCTTCAGTATATACATGTTTGTCATCTCCCTTATACATAGTGTACACCTGTATGTCATCTCCTGTATATAGTATATACCTGTATGTCATCTCCCCTGTAAATAGTATATACCTGCTGTATGTCATCTCCTCCTGTATATTGTATATACCTATGTGACATCTCCTCCTGAATATAGTATATGCCTGTATGTCATCTCTTCTGTATATACTGTACTATATAGCTGTAAGTCATCTCCTCCTATATATAGTATATACCTGTATGTCATCTCCTGTATATAGTATATACCTGTATATCATTTCCTCCTGTATATAGTATATACGTGTGTCATCTCCTCCTGTATATAGTATATACCTGTAACTCATCTCCTCCTGTATATAGTATATACCTGTGTGTCATCTGCTCCTGTTATAGTATATACCTGTGTGTCATCTCCTCCTGTATATAGTATATACCTGTGTGTGTCATCTCCCCTGTATCTATAATATAACGCTGGGAGCGTCACTCTGTCCGAAGCCTTTATAGACTGCGCAAGCGAAAGCGCCGGCGCAGTCTGGCCCCCACAGAGTGACGCTCCCAGGAGATCGCGGTATGCGTAAACACTGAACGCACACTGCGATCTCCACCGGAGAGTCAGGTAAGCGCCAGGAGAGTAAGTATATTCACCTGTCCCCCGTTCCAGCGCTGCGTGCGGCTCCGTCTCCCGGGTCCTCTGCTGTGACATTCACAGTTCAGAGGGCGCGATGATGCGCTTAATGCGCGCCGGCGCCGCCCTCTGACTGACCAGTCACAGCCAGAGGACCCGGAAGATGGCGGCGCACAGCGCTGGAACGAGGGACTGGTGAATATAGCAAGTGCTGGGGGGCCTGAGCTAGTGGCGATACCGGCACCTGACCCCCACAGCGCACTGATGTCCCCGCCTGCTCAGGCCCCCCAGCACTCGGCGCCCAGCGACGATAGGTGAGTATGGTATTTTTTTTATATATATCGCAGCAGCATACGGGGCATATAATACAATGGAGCATCTTATGGGGCCATCAACCATAATGGAGCAGTGTACGGGGGCATATACTATGGAGCATCTTATGGGGGCCATCAACCATAATGAAGCAGTGTACGGGGGCATACACACTGGAGCATCTTATGGGGGCCATAAACCTTTATGGAGCAGTGTACGGGGGCATACACTATGGAGCATATTATGGGGGCCATAAACCTTTATGGAGCAGTGTACGGGGGCATATACTATGGAGCATCTTATGGGGGCCATCAACCATAATGGAGCAGCGTATGGGGCATATGGATGGGAGAAGCAAATTAAAGAATGGTGGCACAGGATGGGAGCGCAGGATGAGAGCAGCACATGAAAGAACGGGGGCGCAGGATGGGAGCAGCACATGAGAGAAAGGGGTTGCAGGATGGAAGCAGCACATGACAGAACGGGTGCAGGATGGGAGCAGCACATGACAGAACAGGTGCACAGGATGGGAGCAGCACATGACAGAACGGGCGCAGGATGGGAGCAGCACATGACAGAACGGGGGCACAGGATGGGAGCAGCACATGACAGGATGGGGGCGCAGGATGGGAGCAGCAAATGACAGAATGGAGGCGCAGGATGGGTGCAGGACATGTCAGAATGGAGGCACAGGATGGGTGCAGCACATGTCAGAATGGAGGCACAGGATGGGTGCAGCACATGTCAGAATGGGGGCGCAGGATGGGAGCAGCACATGTCACAATGGGGGTGCAGGATGGGAGCAGCACATGACAGAATGGGGGCGCAGGATGGGTGCAACACATGACAGAATTGGGGCGCAAGATGGGTGCAACACATGGCAGGATGGGGACGCAGGATGGAGCAGCACATGTCAAAAAAGGGGTGCAGGATGGGAGCAGCACATGTCAGAATGGGGGTGCAGGATGGGTGCAGCACATGACAGGATAGGGACGCAGGATGGAGCAGCTCATGACAGGATGGGGACGCAGGATGGAGCAGCACATACCAGGATGGTGACCATATACCAATATAAATGCTCGCCACCCGGGCGTAGAACGGGTTCAATAGCTAGTATAGTATATACCTGTGTGTCATCTGCTCCTGTGTATAGTATATATGTGTGTGTCATCTCCTCCTGTATATAGTATATACCTGTATGTCATCTCCTCCTGTATATAGTGTATACCTGTGTCATCTCCCCTGTATATAGTATATATGTGTGTGTCATCTCCCCTGTATATAGTATATACCTGTGTGTCATCTCCTCCTGTATATAGTATATATCTGTGTGTCATCTCCTCCTGTATTAGACCTCGTTCACACGTTATTTGCTCAGTATTTTTACCTCAGTACTTGTAAGCTAAATTGTCAGCCTGATAAATCCCCAGCCAACAGGAAGCCCTCCCCCCTGGCAGTATATATTAGCTCACACATACACATAATAGAGAGGTCATGTGACTGACTACTGCCGTATTTCCTATATGGTACAGTTGTTGCTCTTGTAGTTTGTCTGCTTATTAATCAAATTTTTATTTTTGAAGGATAATACCAGACTTGTGTGTGTTTTAGGGCGAGTTTCATGTGTCAAGTTGTGTGTGTTGAGTTGCGTGTAGCGACATGCATGTAGCAACTTTTTATGTCGAGTTGCATGTGACAGGTTAGTGTAGCAAGTTGTGTGCAGCAAGTTTTGCGCATAGCGAGTTTTGCGCGTGGCAAGTTTTATGTGTGGTGCGTTTTGAGTATGTGCAAGTTTTGTGTGAGGCAACCTTTGCATGTGTTGCAACTTTTGTGCATGTGGCAATTTTTCCGCATGTGGTGAGTTTTCCATGAGGTGGGTTTTGCACGTGTGGCGAGTTTTGCGTGAGCCTAGTTTTGCACGTGGCGTGTTTTGCGCGTGGCGAGTTTTGAGCGGCGACTTTTGTGTTTTGACTTTTATGTGGCGAGGTTGGTGTATGTGTGGTGAAATGTGTGCTGAGGGCGGTATATGTGTTCAAGCACGTGGTAGTGTGTGGCGAGTTTTGTGTGTGTGTGTGTTCATATCCCCGTGTGTGGTGAGTATCCCATGTCGGGGCCCCACCTTAGCAACTGTATGGTATATACTCTTTGGCACCATCGCTCTCACTCTTTAAGTTCCCCTTGTTCACATCTGGCAGCTGTAAATTTGCCTCCAACACTTTTCCTTTCACTTTTTCTCCATTATGTAGATAGGGGCAAAATTGTTTGGTGAATTGGAACGTGCGGGGTTAACATTTTGCCTCACAACATAGCCTATAATGCTCTCGGGGTCCAGATGTGTGACTGTGCAAAATTTTGTGGCTGTAGCTGCGACGGTGCAGATGCCAATCCCAGACATACACACACACACACACACATACATACACACACACATACATACACACACACACACACACACACACACACACATACATACACACACACACACACACACACACATACATGTTGTGAATTCTGTGGCAGAGCTCCCTCCTGTGGTCACAAGTGGTACTTCGGCTGATTCTCTCTGTGAGCTTCTGTTGGTGGAGGGAAGTGGTACTGCGGCTTCTGAGTTTCCTCCCTCAGGTGATCTGGTGAGGTCGTTAGGTGCTTCTCTACTTAACTCCACCTAATGCTTTGATCCTGGCTTCCTGTCAATGTTCCAGTGTTGGACTTGCTGTTCCCTGGATCATTCCTGTGGCCTGCTGCTCTGCATAGCTAAGTTCTTCTTTGCTATTTGTTTGCTATTTTTTCTGTCCAGCTTGTCTAATTTGTTGCTGGAAGCTCTGGGACGCAAAGGGTGTACCTCTGTGCCGTTAGTTCGGTACGGAGGGTCTTTTTGCCCCCTTTGCGTGGTTTTCTTTAGGGTTTTGTGTAGACCGCAAAGTTACCTTTTCTATCCTCGCTCTGTTAAAAGAGTCGGGCCTCACTTTGCTGAATCTATTTCATCTCTACGTTTGTCTTTTCATCTTAACTCACAGTCATTATATGTGGGGGGCTGCCTTTTCCTTTGGGGTATTTCTCTGAGGCAAGGTAGGCTTATTTTCTATCTTCAGGCTAGTTAGTTTCTCAGGCTGTGCCGAGTTGCATAGGCAGAGTTAGGCGCAATCCACGGCTGCCTCTAGTGTTGTTTGGAGAGGATTAGGGATTGCGGTCTGCAGAGTTCCCACGTCTCAGAGCTCGTTCTATGATTTTGGGTTATTGTCAGATCACTGTATGTGCTCTGACCGCTATGTCCATTGTGGTACTGAATTGCCTTTCATAACAGTACAGGAAGCCAAAAGTACTAATGATTCTCAATAGAGGGAAAAAAGAAGTTCTGAGACCATTTTTTTTTCTTTGCACTGTGTTTTGCCTTTTTTTTCCCCTAGACATTTGGGTGGTTCAGTACACAGGTGTAGCGATGGACATTAGAAGTCTGTCTTCATTTGTGGATCAGCTCTCGGCAAGAGTACAAAAGATTCAAGACACTATTGATCAGAAATCTATGTTAGAACCAAGAATTCCTATTCCTGATTTGTTTTTTGGAGATAGAACTAAGTTTCTGAGTTTCAAAAATAATTGTAAATTATTTCTGGCCTTGAAACCTCGCTCCTCTGGTGATCCAGTTCAACAGGTTTTGATTGTTATTTCTTTTTTGCGCGGCGACCCTCAGGACTGGGCATTTTCTCTTGCGCAAGGAGATCCTGCATTGAGTAATATCGATGCGTTTTTCCTGGCGCTCGGATTGCTGTACGATGAACCTAATTCAGTGGATCAGGCAGAGAAAAATTTGCTGGCTCTTTGTCAGGGTCAGGATGAGATAGAGGTATATTGTCAGAAATTTAGAAAGTGGTCCGTGCTCACTCAATGGAATGAATCTGCGCTGGCAGCTATGTTCAGAAAGGGTCTCTCTGAAGCCCTTAAGGATGTCATGGTGGGATTTCCTATGCCTGCTGGTTTGAATGAGTCTATGTCTTTGGCCATTCAGATCGGTCGACGCTTGCGTGAGCGTAAATCTGTGCACCATTTGGCGGTATTACCTGAGCTTAAACCTGAGCCTATGCAGTGCGATAGGACTTTGACCAGAGTTGAACGGCAAGAACACAGACGTCTGAATGGGCTGTGTTTCTACTGTGGTGATTCCACTCATGCTATTTCTGATTGTCCTAAGCGCACTAAGCGGTTCGCTAGGTCTGCCACCATTGGTACGGTACAGTCAAAATTTCTTCTGTCCGTTACCTTGATCTGTTCTTTGTCATCGTATTCTGTCATGGCATTTGTGGATTCAGGCGCTGCCCTGAATTTGATGGACTTGGAGTATGCTAAGCGTTGTGGGTTTCTCTTAGAGCCCTTGCAGTGTCCTATTCCATTGAGAGGAATTGATGCCACGCCTTTGGCCAAGAATAAGCCTCAATCCTGGACCCAGCTGACCATGTGCATGGCTCCTGCACATCAGGAGGTTATTCGCTTTCTGGTGTTGCATAATCTGCATGATGTGGTCGTGTTGGGGTTGCCATGGCTACAAGCCCATAATCCAGTATTAGATTGGAAATCCATGTCGGTGTCCAGCTGGGGTTGTCAGGGGGTACATGGTGATGTTCCATTTCTGTCAATTTCGTCATCCACCCCTTCTGAGGTTCCAGAGTTCTTGTCTGATTACTGGGATGTATTTGATGAGCCCAAGTCCGATGCCCTACCTCCGCATAGGGATTGTGATTGTGCTATCAATTTGATTTCTGGTAGTAAATTCCCAAAAGGTCGACTGTTTAATTTATCCGTGCCTGAGCACGCCGCTATGCGCAGTTATGTGAAGGAATCCCTGGAGAAGGGGCATATTCGCCCGTCATCGTCACCATTAGGAGCAGGGTTCTTTTTTGTAGCCAAGAAGGATGGTTCGCTGAGACCTTGTATAGATTACCGCCTTCTAAATAAGATCACGGTTAAATTTCAGTACCCCTTGCCATTGTTATCTGATTTGTTTGCTCGGATTAAGGGGGCTAGTTGGTTCACCAAGATAGATCTTCGTGGTGCGTATAATCTGGTGCGAATCAGGCGAGGAGATGAATGGAAAACTGCATTTAATAAGCCCGAGGGTCATTTTGAGTATCTAGTGATGCCATTCGGACTTGCCAATGCTCCATCAGTGTTTCAGTCCTTTATGCATGACATCTTCCGAGAGTACCTGGATAAATTCCTGATTGTGTACTTGGATGACATTTTGATCTTCTCGGATGATTGGGGGTCTCATGTGAAGCAGGTCAGAACAGTTTTTCAGGTCCTGCGTGCTAATTCTTTGTTTGTGAAGGGATCAAAGTGTCTCTTTGGTGTGCAGAAGGTTTCATTTTTGGGGTTCATCTTTTCTCCTTCTACTATCGAGATGGATCCTGTTAAGGTCCAAGCCATCCATGATTGGACTCAGCCGACATCTCTGAAAAGTCTGCAAAAGTTCCTGGGCTTTGCTAATTTTTATCGTCGCTTCATCTGCAATTTTTCTAGTATTGCCAAACCATTGACCGATTTGACCAAGAAGGGTGCTGATTTGGTCAATTGGTCTTCTGCTGCTGTGGAAGCTTTTCAGGAGTTGAAGCGTCGTTTTTCTTCTGCCCCTGTGTTGTGTCAACCAGATGTTTCTCTTCCGTTCCAGGTCGAGGTTGATGCTTCTGAGATTGGAGCAGGGGCTTTTTTGTCGCAGAGAGGTTCTGATTGCTCAGTGATGAAACCATGCGCTTTTTTTTTCCAGGAAGTTTTCACCTGCTGAGCGAAATTATGATGTGGGCAACCGAGAGTTGCTGGCCATGAAGTGGGCATTCGAGGAGTGGCGTCATTGGCTTGAAGGAGCTAAGCATCGCGTGGTGGTATTGACTGATCATAAGAACTTGACTTATCTTGAGTCTGCTAAGCGGTTGAATCCTAGACAGGCTCGTTGGTCGCTGTTTTTTGCCCGTTTTGACTTTGTGATTTCGTACCTTCCGGGCTCTAAAAATGTGAAGGCGGATGCTCTGTCTAGGAGTTTTGTGCCCGACTCTCCGGGTTTGTCTGAGCCGGCGGGTATCCTCAAGGAAGGAGTAATTGTGTCTGCCATCTCCCCTGATTTGCGGCGGGTGCTGCAAAAATTTCAGGCTAATAAACCTGATCGTTGTCCAGCGGAGAGACTGTTTGTCCCTGATAGGTGGACCAATAAAGTTATCTCTGAGGTTCATTGTTCGGTGTTGGCTGGTCATCCTGGAATCTTTGGTACCAGAGAGTTAGTGGCTAGATCCTTTTGGTGGCCGTCTCTGTCGCGGGATGTGCGTGCTTTTGTGCAGTCCTGTGGGATTTGTGCTCGGGCTAAGCCCTGCTGTTCTCGTGCCAGTGGGTTGCTTTTGCCCTTGCCGGTCCCGAAGAGGCCTTGGACACATATCTCTATGGATTTTATTTCTGATCTTCCCGTTTCTCAAAAGATGTCAGTCATTTGGGTGGTCTGTGATCGCTTTTCTAAGATGGTCTATCTGGTACCCTTGTCTAAATTGCCTTCCTCCTCTGATTTGGTGCCATTGTTCTTCCAGCATGTGGTTCGTTTACATGGCATTCCAGAGAATATCGTTTCTGACAGAGGTTCCCAGTTTGTTTCAAGGTTTTGGCGAGCCTTTTGTGGTAGGATGGGCATTGACTTGTCTTTTTCCTCGGCTTTCCATCCTCAGACTAATGGCCAGACCGAACGAACCAATCAGACCTTGGAAACATATCTGAGATGCTTTGTTTCTGCCGATCAGGATGACTGGGTGTCCTTTTTGCCTTTGGCTGAGTTCGCCCTTAATAATCGGGCCAGCTCGGCTACCTTGGTTTCGCCATTTTTCTGCAATTCTGGGTTCCATCCTCGTTTCTCTTCAGGACAGGTTGAGTCTTCGGACTGTCCTGGTGTGGATACTGTGGTGGACAGGTTGCAGCAGATTTGGACTCATGTAGTGGACAATTTGACCTTGTCCCAGGAGAAGGCTCAACGTTTCGCTAATCGCAGACGCCGTGTGGGTCCCCGACTTCATGTTGGGGATCTGGTTTGGTTATCTTCTCGTCATATTCCTATGAAGGTTTCCTCTCCTAAGTTTAAACCTCGTTTCATTGGTCCCTATAGGATTTCTGAGGTTCTTAATCCGGTGTCTTTTCGTCTGACCCTTCCAGATTCTTTTTCCATACATAACGTATTCCATAGGTCATTGTTGCAGAGATACGTGGCACCTATGATTCCATCTGTTGATCCTCCTGTCCCGGTTTTGGTGAAGGGGGAATTAGAGTATATTGTGGAGAAGACTTTGGATTCTCGTGTTTCTAGACGGAAACTCCAGTATCTGGTTAAATGGAAGGGTTATGCTCAGGAAGATAATTCCTGGGTTTTTGCCTCTGATGTCCATGCTCCCGATCTTGTTCGTGCCTTTCATGTGGCTCATCCTGGTCGGCCTGGGGGCTCTGGTGAGGGTTCGGTGACCCCTCCTCAAGGGGGGGGTACTGTTGTGAATTCTGGGGCAGAGCTCCCTCCTGTGGTCACAAGTGGTACTTCGGCTGATTCTCTCTGTGAGCTTCTGTTGGTGGAGGGAAGTGGTACTGCGGCTTCTGAGTTTCCTCCCTCAGGTGATCTGGTGAGGTCGTTAGGTGCTACTCTACTTAACTCCAGCTAATACTTTGATCCTGGCTTCCTGTCAATGTTCCAGTGTTGGACTTGCTTTTCCCTGGATCATTCCTGTGGCCTGCTGCTCTGCATAGCTAAGTTCTTCTTTGCTATTTGTTTGCTATTTTTTCTGTCCAGCTTGTCTAATTTGTTGCTGGAAGCTCTGGGACGCAAAGGGTGTACCTCCGTGCCGTTAGTTCGGTACGGAGGGTCTTTTTGCCCCCTTTGCGTGGTTTTCTTTAGGGTTTTGTGTAGACCGCAAAGACCGCAAAGTTACCTTTTCTATCCTCGCTCTGTTAAGAAAGTCGGGCCTCACTTTGCTGAATCTATTTCATCTCTACGTTTGTCATTTCATCTTAACTCACAGTCATTATATGTGGGGGGCTGCCTTTTCCTTTGGGGTATTTCTCTGAGGCAAGGTAGGCTTATTTTCTATCTTCAGGCTAGTTAGTTTCTCAGGCTGTGCCGAGTTGCATAGGCAGAGTTAGGCGCAATCCACGGCTGCCTCTAGTGTTGTTTGGAGAGGATTAGGGATTGCGGTCTGCAGAGTTCCCACGTCTCAGAGCTCGTTCTATGATTTTGGGTTATTGTCAGATCACTGTATGTGCTCTGACCGCTATGTCCATTGTGGTACTGAATTGCCTTCCATAACACATACACACACACACACATACATACACACACACATACATATACACACACACACACACACATTCAGCTTTATATATTAGATTTATTCTGGATAGGATATTCAAGATGCCGACAATTCCATGCTCCTCTGAAATCAGGCAAGGAAATCACAGAGTTCAGAGGAGTTGCATACTTTATTCGGGGCTATACAACTATGCGTTACATAGGCTATGTACCTGAGGAAGTGGACAGGACATCTACGAAATGCGTAGTTTTATAGTCTTGAATAAAGTATGCAACTCTTCTGAACTCTGTGATTCCCTTGCCTGATTTTGACGGAGCGCAGAATTGTCGGCATCTTGAATATCCTATCCAGAATTTCTTGAAGATCCTTTGCGGATTCGGTGTCATCTGCAGCCCTCCTATCATACTTACTATATGTGTTGTGCATACCCACTGCGTGTAAAGGTGAGAATTTTACCTTACAGTAAACTAATTGTTATTTTGGCAACTGCGCTATTGCGCCCTATCTTTACCCTTTCTAATGATATATTTATTGCAAGAAGTAATATACTGCATGTTGCAACTGTATATAGAGGAAGATGTGAGGAGTAATATATTTCAGGATGAGGCCATATATAGAGGGGGTAGGACGAATAACATACTGCAGGTTGGAACTGTATATTCAGGGGTGAAGAAAGGTGTGATCTACTGCAGGATGGTACAGTATATGGACGGTCTCAGAGCAGCAATATACTGCAGAATGGTACCACACACGCATTCCAAAGAGATACTGATAGGGATTCTAGATTGTGAGCCCCATCGGGGACAGCTGATAATGTGTGCAAACTGTAAAGCGCTGTGGAATAAGTTAGCGCTATATAAAAATAAAGATTATTATTATTATTAACACACATAGAGGGACTGAGAGAAGCTATGTACTGTCAAATGGAACTGTATATAGAGGGGCTGAGATGAGTGATATACTACAGAAAGGGACTATATATTAGGAGGGTTGAGGAGCGATGTACAGAAGGAGGGGACTGAGAGGAGTGATTTATTACAAGAGGGACTGTGAAAAGTGATGTATTCTGGGATGAGGCTAAATATAGAGGGTTTGAAAGGAACTTACAAAAGGATGTATAGAGGGGTTGAGAGGATTGAAATACTACAGGAAGAGCTGTATTTAGAGAGACTGAGTGGAGTGATATTCTTTCTTTTCTTCCTGATCTTGTCCAGACTTCATGAGTTTTCTCATCTACAGTCAGCGCTACAGACTTCCATTTTCTCCGGTCTTGTGTAGCACATAATGCCCTGAAAGAGAGCAGTGTAATTATTATGCTCCTGAATGAAAATATCTGCCCTATGCTGAACCCCTGAATTAATAATTGTCCTTCACTATATTCCCTGCACAAAATATTACCCCACACTGTCTCTATTATGGGACATGCCCTCCACACTGCCCCCTCCTTTCCATACTGGGCCCCCTCTTCACACTGTCCTCTCACACTGAGACCCCCTATAGTGCCCAGTTTCTACTGTGCCCCCTCATCACACTCACTCTGCTTGGTATACTGTTGACCTCCTGGCTGTGCTTTTACACTGTTTCCCCATGCTATACCCTCCAATAGTCACTCTCTATTCTGTGCCCATTCGTACTTTTTCCCCCCTACTGTCTCCTCGTACTATTCCCTCAATAGTATCCTCACACATTTCCCCTCCTTGCTCATACATTTACCCTCTTACTTTCCATACTGCCTGCTCTCACATCCCTCTGACTCCCCATACTGTGTCTGCACCCAATAAACCGACTCTTTAGGGCAAATATCATATATGCTCCGCCATACTATACAAACAAGAACCGAAAGAAAAATGGACACTAGAGCTAAAAATTAATATTTATTGAAAAATACGTATAAAAATAAAAGAACAACACTAACAAAGATAATAATACAGGATGCAAAAAACAAGGAAAGGCTACACACTAGTGCCACGTACTAATAGCCACACCAATAATAAATACATAGGCAAGAAATGATGTACACTACTCCTATCATATGAAGTCTCTGGAGATAGAAAATATATGCAATTTATTATGTAACATCAATAAATATAGTATAGAGACTACCCAACGTATGAAAAACCATAATAATCAATAAATATATATGAAACATCAGATAAAAAATGCTTCACATGGAGTAGGTCTCACATAGGAGCAAGGCTCATGAAAGCAGGGCTAAGTTTAGAGGGAGGTTCATATATAGAGAAGTACACGGTGCAGCATACAAATAAATATATAAAAGGAAGATCCCACACAATATAAAGGCTGCATAAATGATTACCATAATATCCTATGAACCAACCTGTAGTGGTACGTGGAAGATGAGGCCCCGACGCGCGTTTTGCACAATAGCTTCCTCTTGGGGCGTTAGTGTAGGGGTCAGGGGGTCCTATTTTTATACCCAGTGTGGGATACTAGAGCAGTGCGGCTGTAATGACGCTTCCACTGGCGCCGCAGTGACCGGAAGCTGCGGGGTCGGCGTCCTACGTCACAGGTTCACGCCCTGCACTGACGCGTCAGTGGGAGGGACCAGAAGTGCGACGTATGCAGGACGCGTATCCCCGGCAACCAGGACACACAGGCCAGAGGGAGCGCACACCGCTGCAAAGGATGAGGGAAGGCAGAACTAAACGAGCAGGGAGCAGCGCAGTTATAAAGAGAAAAGCCTGAGTGAGTACCGAACGGCAATAATACTAAACATACCTGTGAATGATAAACCGTGATAGGAGTGAAGGGGGTGAAGTAAAGTGCTCAAGGAAGTGCTGGAGTGAAAAAGGGAAAGAGAGGGAAAAATAATAAGAAATTAGTGATAGCGCACATAAACCATGAAAACAAGTGATAAGTGACATTGATACGATGAATTCTATAAATGTAGTGGATACATAAATAACGCACATGTATATTAATGCGTGCAGCATAAAGAAAAGAAAAAGAATATGAAATTAGCCAATGCTGTTAATATGCATTACCAACACAATGAAAATAAAAAATAGAGGTTTTTATGAATACTAATAGGTAGGACATATAAAAAGTGATACCTGAAAAAGAGTTACCGTAGATATAAGAAATAAAAAATAAAAAACCGAATAATACGTGCATGCTAAATAAGCATACACTGAGAAGTTTTTCTTTTCACTTCTTTATATTGGCACTTCTCAGTGTATGCTTATTTAGCATGCACGTATTATTCGGTTTTTTATTTCTTACATCTAACTCTTTTTCAGGTATCACTTTTTATATGTCCTACCTATTAGTATTCATTAAAACCTCTATTTTTTATTTTCATTGTGTTGTATGCTGCACCGTGTACTTCTCTATATATGAACCTCCCTCTAAACTTAGCCCTGTTTTCATGAGCCTTGCTCCTATGTGAGACCTACTCCGTGTGAAGCCTTTTTTTATCTGATGTTTCATATATATTTATTGATTATTATGGTTTTTCATACGTTGGGTAGTCTCTATACTATATTTATGGATGTTACATATTAAATTGCATATATTTTCTATCTCCATAGACTTCCTATGATAGGAGTAGTGTACATCATTTCTTGCCTATGTATTTATTATTGGTGTGGCTATTAGTACGTGGCACTAGTGTGTAGCCTTTCGTTGTTTGTTTGCATCCTGTGTTATTATCTTTGTGAGTGTTGTTCTTCTATTTTTATACGTATTTTTCAATAAATATTCATTTTTAGCTCTAGTGTCCATTTTTTTCGGTTCTTGTGTCTGCACCCAACCCATCACTCTCGCTCCCCATACTGTGTTTGCATACATTTTTCCCTCGTTTCTCAATCTGTGTCCGCACCCATACCATCACTCACCATACCGTGTCTGCACCCATCCCCCTTACATGCCCCCATCTCATACCTTCCTCCTCATATTGTGTCTTCAAATTACTCCCGCTCCCCATATTGTGTCTGCACCTTTCCCTTCCTTACCCCCATACACACAGTAAATACCCTCACACACTAAATACAACCACACACACAGTAAATGCACTCGCCCTGTAAACACCACATACACCTAGTAAACACTCCCCCCACGCAGTAAATACACCGCCCCTTATCTTACCATCAATCTGTGCCTCTGCAGCGCCAGAGAGTGATGTCAGCAGCATGATCATATGACATGATCACACTGCTGACATCACTCTGACCCAGCATTCAAAGCTTCAATTGTATTTGTGTCTGTAAGTTGTGAGTACAATTGATCTCTGGGAGCCAGCGAGCTGCAGCTTCTCTGTGCCAGCTGTCAGCTTGACAGCCGACTCCCAGTCCAGGTGTGACATATGAAGCCGCAGGGGGAGACACGTCAGACCGCCACATTAGGCGGCCCGACTGTGCCCCCTGCTGTCTGCAGGGATGGGAGGTATAACAATTAATTTTGGTGAAATATATATATTTACATAAGATGGGTGCTGTGTGTGGGGGACTAGGTTATAATCTGGGGTGGGGGTTAATTATACTACAGGTGTTGTGTGGGTATAATCTCAGGAGGGGGCATGATTATTGCATGAGTGCATGTTACAGACATGGGGGTGTTTATTATGCTATGCGGAAGGGACAGCAGATTACTTTAATCCTACATCATGTGACAAGGATTTTTAAACAATGGATATTGACTTTTAGGCTGTGTGCACATGTTGCGTTTTTTTCGCATTTTTTCCCGATAAAAACGCTATAAAACCACAAAAAACGCATACAATAAGCATCCCATCATTTAGAATGAATTCCACATGTTTTGTGCACATGATGGGTTTTTTTCCGCGAAAAAAACGCATCGCGGTAAAAACCGCAGCATGTTCATTAATTTTGCGGGTTTTTTTTTGCGGATTTCCCACTACAAAATGCATTGGGAAGTGTCCGGAAAAACCGCGGCAAAAACACGGCAAAACCGCATGCAGATTTCTTGCAGATTTCTTGCAGAAAATGTCAGTTTTTTCTCAGGAATTTTCTGCGAGAAATCCTGAACGTGTGCACGTAGCCTTAGGATTGCTATTAAAAATAGTTGGCACTAGAGTCCCTTCTCTCTTCATGTGCTGAACACTGTTCCCCAAGATAAGGGTTCGGTTTTTTTCTTCGTTTTTTCTATATGTTTTCCCGATTTGTCCGATACACCTTCCATTGGTGCACATTGGTGGTTATAGATATATATATATATATTCTCTCGTCCCATGTACCGTGCCTTGAGATATATTTAACTACTAAAAACGTTGTCCGGCCCATGCAAAGACCCACTGCAATGGGGAGGAGAGATGCTTAAACTTACAGCTGGATCTAAATTTACATTGGCCCTCATTAAATTGCCAACACAAACCTTGCTTCTTCCCTCCCTACTATCCAGATTGGCTACTGATTCCCTGACTCCCTGATGGGCTGGCCGAACCGGCCCTCATTTGAAAAGGATGCCTAGATATGGCCATCACTCTTAAACTAAGGCCAATATCTTTTTGATCTCATCTAGTGGCGGAATGATAGCCTTTCGCTGACTAAACTGTTCATCATACCTCAGACATGCCTGACCCCCATAAACCCTATGTGTTTCACTTATGGAATCAAAATAACAAAAAAGGGGGGAACAATTCTCAGGCGCTTTCCTATCTATGACATTTGCCAAAATCGCAACTGCTTGCATTAAATTACTGAACGTTTGCGGTACCAATGGCCATCTGCGCTTCTCCTCATACTCTTTTTTTTTTATCATCCTTTTTCCCTTTGCCTAAATTAAACTTCGCAAGAGGCAAAATGGAAAAAATTGACATACTGATTTTTCCAAATCTAATCCCTCACTTCTTTTTAAGGTGGACAGGCCTTCGAAGCAAAGGTACACTTTGTTCCCACCTTGTCATCCAAATGAATTTTATCGCCTTTATTTCTTTCCTTCTGAACTGATACTGACACCTGCCCACCACCTGTGATGGCCCACCCAAACTACTATTAGCCTCAATGGCCATGCCCACCCCTGACCTGACCCATGCAGACAATTGTGCCAGGGATCGCCCGCCACCTTCCAGCCTTGCCACAATTTCCTTGACATTAGTTAATATATCTTTATCCCCATTCCGTACTAAATTACCACACACACTTTGACTACTGACTATACGCTGGGACGTACTTTGATTGCTAAACCACTCTGCGACACATCGTGATGCCAACTGTGCCCTGAGAAAAAATTAAAGGGGAAAGGAGAAGCCAAAACACTCCCTGTACCCAACAATGTGACTAACACACCTGCACTTTGACTACTGACAAACCCTGGAACATAAGAATAGGGGGAAATGGTCAAGACATAGAATAATACTCATCAGGCCACGTGGGAGCTGTGGTCCCACTAGCTGAATATCCAGCATTCAGATGGCTGTCATGTACATCAGTGACAGAACTGCTGACAGATGGATCCTCAGCAGGTGGAGAAAAGGGAGGGGGGCCATATCCTTGAGATACTGGGAAATTGTGCTGATGGAGAGAGTGAACCAGCAGACTGAGATATAAAGAGGGGGAACCTCAGGAAGCCAGTCCACAGTTAGATACTGCCAAGGCCTGGTTCTGGAGAAGATCCTTATTGATGGCAGAAGCAAGCTGCCCATATTTCTTGGTGCCTCAGGCTCCACCCCGTCATAAGCAGAGGCCTGCTAACCACCTCACAGCTATAATAATAATAATAATAATAATATAATATTTTTTATTTATATAGCGCCAACATATTCCGCAGCACTTTACAATTAAGCCGGGACATGTACAGACAATAAATTCAATACAAGTTAAGACAATTTAAATAGTGATATTAGGAGTGAGGTCCCTGCTCGCAAGCTTACAATCTACAAGGAACTGGGGGGACACAATAGGTGAAAAGTGCTTGTTATTTCAGGTCTGGCAACTATAATAAATAGGGATTTTCATACAAAGCTGCATGATCCGGTCATCAGCCCGTGTGTTTAAGTGCAATAGTCAAGTATCAAGTGCAGTTATCCTGTGCATGGAGGGTGTGGAGACAGATGAATAGTAGGGTGCAGATTCAGAGTAATATTTGGAAGGAGGGAACAGGGCAAAGTTAGTTTACGGAGTAGTTGATGTGGTAGGCTTGTTTGAAGAGATGGGTTTTTAAAGCGCGCTTGAATAGGTCGGGGCTAGGTATCAGTCTGATCGTCTGGGGAAGTGCATTCCAGAGAGCCGATGCAGCACGAGAGAAGTCTTGGAGACGGAGGTGCGAGGTTCATATTACAGGTGATGTTAGTCTTAGGTCATTTGTAGAACGGAGGGCACGTGTAGGGCGATAGACAGAGATGAAAGAGGAGATATAAGGCGATGCAGAACTGTGGAGAGCTTTGTGGGTGAGAGAGATAAGTTTATATTGGACCTTGTAGCGAATGGGTAGCCAGTGTAATGACTGGCACAAGATGGAGGCATCGGTGAAGCGGCTGGACAGAAATATGACTATGGCTGCAGCATTCAAGATAGATTGGAGAGGAGAAAGTTTGGTAAGATGGAGACAGATCAGAAGAGAGTTGCAGTAGTCCAGACGGGAATGAATGAGAGCGACAGTAAGAGCCTTAGCAGTTTCAACGGTGAGAAAAGGTCGGATTCTGGAGATGTTTTTAAGATGCAGGTGACAAGAGCGAGTGAGTGATCGGATATAGGGAGTAAAGGAAAGTTCGGTGTTGAATATGACCCCAAGACAGCGGGCATGCTGCTTGGGAGTTATGGTTGAACCCTCCAGGGTAATTTCGATGTTGGGTAGAGTGAGGTTAGTAGAAGGGAGAAACACAAGTAGTTCCGTTTTGGAGAGATTAAGTTTCAGGTAGAGGGAGGACATGATGTTAGAGACAGCAGACAGACAATCCTTGGTATTTTGAACTAGGGTAGGGGTGATTTCAGGGGAAGAAGTGTATAATTGGGTGTCATGAGCATAGAGATGATATTGGAATCCAAATCTGCTGATTGTTTGTCCAATAGGGGCTGTGTAAAGAGAGACGAGGAGGGGGCCTAGGACTGAGCCTTGCGGGACCGAGATGGTAAGGGGACGAGGAGAGGAAGAAGAGCCGGCAAAAATACAGTGAATGAGCGGTCAGAGAGGTAGAAGGAGAACCAGGAGAGGGCTGTGTCTTTGAGGCCTATAGAGCGGAGCATAGTGAGGAGGAGCTGGTGATCCACAGTGTCAAATGCGGCAGAGAGATCCAGGAGAATCAGCAGAGAGCAATGACCTTTGGATTTAGCTGTTATTAGATCATTAGAGACTTTAGTGAGGGCAGTTTCAGTGGAGTGTAAAGAGCGGAAACCAGATTGTAAGGGGTCAAGAAGAGAGTTATCCGAGAGATAGGGGATTAGACGGGAGTGGACCAAGCGTTCCAGGAGTTTAAAGATGAAGGAAAGGTTAGAGACAGCTAGGCCTCACATCTGAATTCCTCCCAGCCCGGGACCTGGCAGACCAACCGGAGCGCAGCACTCAGGTTGAAGGGTCCCTTGAGGGGCTCCTGCGCTGATGCCGTGGAGCCGTGTCAGAGACAATAGCATTGGGGGCACTGCTCCTGCAGAAATGAAGCCATCCCAGAGAGTGAGCGCTGGCCGCATTTCTCAGGGATTTTAGGAACTGGTCTATGAACGACATTCTAGGGTGGGGTGGCTTGCTATGTTACCAAGAAGCAGAAAAGTAATAAACTCCTCCCCTAACCCCCTTTATAAATGCCCTATCACTAATTAATCCTTGCCCCACCTTCTAAACTATCACCATGCCAGCCTCCGACCACTGGGCAAGCCCAGGGCTCCAGCCTTTCCTATCCACCCACACCACCGCTTTCTGTGTACATTGTATATTCACAGCATACTGCTAATCAGTGGTGGGGTATGGCTGGACCAGGATTCAAGCGGGCACTAGTCCGGGTGTTGATAATCTCTTGCTAATTAAACACTCATTGTATTAAAATATCAGAACACAGCCTAATAAGTGATACATCCCTGAAATCAGTGTATAAGCTGCTACCTTATGCTGCCATTACATTTCATAGCAAAACCTGTTGAAAGATTCCCATTAACAGTCAATGCTAAGAAGGAGGCTTCATTTTAATACTGCAGTGGTACCTCCTACGGGAGGAATATCACTGTTTAATAGTTCATCTTATGGATGCTTTAATTATGGGGGGCATTTTCCTACAGACATATTTCCCTTCTTCAATTATAGAACAGCAATAGGTTTATTATTTGATACACTAAGAAAGAAATGGAAACTTTGACAGTGATGTTTGACAGTGTGTTACATAATGTAGGTGACTGCGATGCTGGTGAGGGAGATACATTTAATCTCCATAAATAGTGAATGTGAAGCGAGACCTCTGCAGAGCGGGAATAAACTTGCACTTTCAGTAGGCAATAGACGGTCAGTTTATGTTTGTTGCCTTCTTCTTCCCTAGCACGATACTTATGTTAAATTGATTATGCTTGGCACAGAGCAAGCACAGCAATTCAGAATGATCTAAGCTTTCAAGAGGAGCTTTATATAGATTGCTTGGGGCTGGAAGGGACCTGTGGACACATTTGTGGTCCTGACATTATTACTCAGGAGAGCCTGCTGTATTTTACCAAGTGACTGCATCGTGCTCTGTGCTTATTATCACACATTTTCATTGATTCATCAGATTATTTAGGGATCTGGGGGTTTCTTTTGAAATTAAATTGAATAGAAATTCTGCATGAATGGAAATTGCTTTGAGCAGTAGGGGCCTTTTCTGTGGATTGTGCGGATTCTGTGTCGGTTGCGTAGGCTTTGTGCCTCTGAATTATTAGTAGTTGCATCATGTCATTTGTTTTTATTGGAGATCTGTATACTGTATGCATTTCCAAATGCAATTCACTTCCATTTGTCTGCACAGACAAACATCATTGTGATTGTGCGAAACTTCTCAGACATCATTTAAAATAATGTTTGGTGATGAACTTTTCAGAATGTTTACTCTCGTATCTCTCTGTGGATTTGTATGATTAGCAAATATAGGATTCATTAGGTAGAACAATATTGTTAAATTAGGATTAAGTATATGGGGATTTCGAAAGGTGAAAGGCACAGCTAAACATTTAATGGGATGCACATTGCTGCTGACTATTGCAGTTTTGCAAGTCAGATATTAATCTATGCACCAGTAAAAAGAGAGCTGGTCTATTTAAATAGCATTTATTTATTTATTTCATAAAGCAATGGTACAAAGGATGACACATAAAATTGTTTAAAAACAACTATAATATAGTGAAAACTGGCACCCACACACAAAATGCCTACAGTCATAATAAAAACTGAGTATACATTCTTTCATATATTAGAACATATTAAAGGGAACCTGTCACCCCCAAAATCGAAGGTGAGCTAAGCCCACCGACATCAAGGGCTTATCTACAGCTTTCTGTAATGCTGTAGACAAGCCCTCGATGTATCCATAAAGATGAGAAAAAGAGATTAGATTATACTCATCCAGGGGCGGTCCCGCTGTGGTCCGGTCCGATGGGCGTCGTGGTCCGGTCCAGCGCATCCCATCTTCTTACGATGACGTCCTCTTCTTGTCTTCACGCTGCGGCTCCGGCGCAGGTGTACTTTGTCTGCCCTGTTGAGGGAAGAGCAAAGTAATGCAGTGCGCAGGCACCGGAAAAAGTCAGAGAGGCTCGGCACCTGCGCACTGCAGTACTTTGCTCTGTCCTCAACAGGACAAAGTATGCCTGCACCAGAGCCGCAGCGTGAAGACAAGAAGAGGACATCATCCTATGAAGATGGGAGGCCACTGACCGGACCACGACGCCCATCTGATCGGACCGACCGCCTAGGTGAGTATAATCTAACCTGTAGATAAGCCCCTGATGCCTGGCCCTCTTACTGGGCAGGAATTGTCAACATTTGAGCTTCCCCTTAAAATGCATTAGTGACTCATCCACGTAGATGTCCCTATGGAGAACGTACTCCTCAGTAAACTTGTTGCTGAAGTGATCTATGACCAGCTGAACTTTGATCACTTCAAATTGTGGACATTTATTTATCATTTATTTTACTCGCTTATATAGCACCATTAATTTCACAGCGCTTTACAGACATTATCTGCACTAACCCCATTTAGGCTCACAATCTAGATTCCCTATCTGTATGTGTTCTGCTCTTTTATGCTCAGTAAGAGAAAGTATATGTAGTTTGACACTTGTTACGACCCGTAAGAGGTGATATGTTATCCTTTTATGACGTTTAAATATGTTTAGCATAATCTGTCAGCATTCTTACAAATGCAGGTGTCTTCTCCTTTAAGTTCAGTATGTTGTGGGACTGCCCCTTGCTCTTTTGTGAAGGAGACATGTTTTCAGACAAGCCTGGACTCCATGCAGACAAGACACGTGTCTCTTGTTTCTGCTCACTTCTTACTACTATCCCCATTCTTCAGCTAATCCTTTTATACCACACATATTCATCTTCATAACATTGCACCCATAAACCAAAGACTACTGAACTTTACCATCTGTTTTTTTTGGGATGTGAAGGAGGTTTAGCTGTATGCTGGAATTCACATAGCGCAGTATGTCTTTGGAGTATGGGAGGAAACCAGAATACCCAGAGGAAATCCATGCAAACACAGGAAGAACATACAAACTCATTTCAGATGTTGTACTCGATGGGATTTGATTCACATGTTTAAGTGTTTACCATTTTCTTTTGAGCGTTTTGGGCTGCACAACCCGAACTTCGTGACCTAAAATTACCACCAACATTTTATGCAAATAAACATAGCTATGGTCACCTCCGATGAACAATATACAGCTGTATAGTACAATTTATCCCAATCAGAAGTTTGTAAAGCTATGTCTCAGATTCATGTGTATCACTATGTTGTTTATGTATTTTGAAAATTTGAAAATTAAAAAAAAAAAAAAAAAAATTTGATCCCTGATTGCCCCACAAAATCAGGAATTGGTGGCTCAAAATCTTTGAGGGCTGAGGTTCGTACAGGGTCAGTAACAATGGGTGCTGGTTTATTTTCTGTCTTGAGGCATCTGCATGGCGGTTCAGTATCACTTGAGGAAACGGAGAAGAATGAAAAATAAAGGAAGGTGGCATCCTCTCCCTCACAATCATTGTTGAATATCATGATTGGGACAAGCAGGACGTTTTTTTTACATATGCCAGTGTTTGTGTGTGTACCACGTGTTTTATTCAGGTGTGTGCGTGAATGTTTGGTGTAAACTTTTTTGTTAGAAGTGAAAAAGACAAGAAGAAAATAGTCTATTAAGAAAAAGATACAAATAAAATAAAAAGAATGTAAAAATTTGATAAAATAAAAAACAAACTTACTAAATGGATGTCAGTAAAAAAAAAAAAATTATCCACAACTATCTGACACTAACCCTGATTATATTCAGTAAAAAGTAATGTACTAGTCGCTGATTACCACACTATATTTTTACTGTCCTCAGTGTAGTCCTATCAACTAATCTAAAAAATTGTTTCTTCTTTTCTCACACCATAAAAAAACTACACCCGGAGGCCGGTCAGTGATCAGTGGTCGACGGTTGTAGGACACACACACAGATATGATTCATTCTTTCCACTTTTTATCTGACACAACTCTGACTATATTCGGTAAAAATAGTGTAGTAATTGCCTGTTACTATAGTATATTTTTACTGTCCCTAATATAGAACTATGAACTAATCTGTTATTTTTTTATTTTATTTTTTTTCCGCTTTTCTATTTGACACTAACCCTGACTAAAATTCGGTAAAAAATTATGCAGTGGACACTGATTACTACAGTATATTTTTACTGTTCCTAATCTAGTCCTCTCAGCTAATCCAATTTTTTTTTTTATTCTTTTGCCACACACAAAAAACAAAACAACTGGAGGCAGATCAGTGATGTGCATCACCAATCAGCACTCAACATCATCATCCAATCAGAGCTGGGTCAGGTGACGCTGTCATTGCTAGACTCCAGCGTATATTTGGAACTACTACAGCACCGATCATAGGCTGGACATCACTGCCCTCCCGATGCCCTGCTGTGAGTATCAGCAGGCCCCATAATGAGATCACCGTGACACTGCAGTGTCACATTAAGGATAGGATGTAAGGTCGTGAATGGGTTAAAACATATATTTTACTGTGCAATTAAAACTATCTTAAAAAAAGGCAAAAAAAAAGATTAAAAAAAAAGATTAAGGATTCACAAGCTTACACTTTTTAGGTTAGCAACCCTTATTCAAACCTGTGAATAAGGGTTGGTAAACCGAAACGCGTAAGTAATGGATCCTTAATCTTTTTCGCATCTTCTCACCATGTTTAAATTGCACAGTAAGTTACAGTATGTAACTTCTGATTTTAGGCTGTAGTCACACAATTGCTCCAATTTTCAGCCACGAGAGTTGTCTGAGTGAAATTCTTTTTTTTAATTTTATGTGCAAATGCTAGTTCAATCCGAGTATGACATTTTTTTCCTCACATGCATGGCGTATGCCATACGTATGCAATACGTTTTTTAATATGATTTTTTATATACTGTAAATACTGTATGTGAATTTAAACTATTTCCCCCCAAAAAATTAACCCCTTTGTGACCGAAGGTATTTTTGTTTTTGCATTTTCATTTTTTGCTCTGCTGGAGACCTCTGGTTGTCATGCCAACCCATCGATGACTCGTGGTCATGTGACACGGGTGCCGATGAGCGTGATTTTTGGAGCGTTTGCTGGGAGCATGTTAAATGTCTCTGTCAGAGCTTGACAGCGGCATTTAACAGGTTACCAGCTGCGGGAGGATCACGATTCATGCCACGGCTGTGGCATGTGAGTTGGTCAAAACAGCTGACATGATCCAGAAAAGATGTGGGCTCACTGCCGAAGGCCACATTAAAGGGAGAGTGTCCGACATCAGCGTATTATTACACCCAATGTCGGAAAGGGGATAAAGCATGATGAAAGATAGATATCCTGCAGATACATAATTTTAGAGGGCCCCTACATATAATAAACTTCCACCCTTTAGTGTCTTTTATGTGACACTAAAGGTGGTTTACTAGTCTTGTTTAGCCTAATAAATAACTAAATAAAGAAAACAAAATGATGTGGTGTCTCTTGTATTTTATATAACCAGCAAAGGAAAAACAGACAGCTGGGGGCTGATATTGTTTGTGAATATTGAGTCCTTCCCAGCCTAAAAATGCAAGCTCATATCAGCCCTAGAAGTGGCACATCACATTAGATGTGCCAATTCTGGCGCTTTGCACAGCTCTTCCTGATTGCCCTGGTGCGGTGGCAATCAGGGTAATGGTAGTTGGGGTTGATATCAGCGGTGATTTGTCAAATTTTACTGCCAGCATCAAGACCTAGGGTTAGTAATGGAGAGGCATCTGTCAGACACCCCTATTACTAACAGTGATGGGCAAATATACTCATTACTTGAGATTTCTCGAGCACGCTCGGGGGTATTGCTCGAGTATTTTTTAGTGCTCGGAGTTTTAGTTTTTTTGCACCGCAGCTGAATGATTTACATCTGTTAGCCAGCATAAGTACATATGGGGATTCCCTAGCAACCAGGCAACCCCCACATGTACTTATGCTGACTAATGTAAATCATTCAGCTGCGAGGCAAAAAACGAAAATTCTGAGCACTAAAAAATACTCAGAGGACCCCCGAGCATGCACGAGAAATCTCGAGTAACAAGTATATTCGTTCATCACTAATACTAACCCAGTATTTACAAATAAAAAGACAGACACAGAGAAATAAACATTTGGTTCACCAATTTATTTATAAAAAAAAAAAAGCTATACAGCTCCGCCATAGGCCAGGGAGTCTGCTGTAGTCCACAAATGGAATCCTGAAAGACATAAAAAGAGAGGAAAATAGATAATACACTCTTCATCGTTCACCAGTTTATTCCCTAAAATGTTGCCATTCAGATCCGACATAGTCCAGTGTTCTTTAAATCTGGTGCCGGCGACTGTGACTAGCAGGAACAATACTGCTATTCGCAGGCAGCGGATACTGATGTCACCGCTAATCAAAGTTGTCAGCGAGACCCTGCGGCTCTGAACAGCTGCGATGTCAGTAACTATACCGCTCATCAGAGTTACCAAGTCATGCTGCCCTTTAAGACTTGATAACTACGATGAGCGGTGTAGTTACTGATGTCACCGCTGTTCAGACCTGCCAGGCTTTGTGGAGCGCAGCGGGAGCCAGTAATTCTGATTAGCGGTGACATCAGTACCCGCTTGTTCACAATTATCTTGCAGTGTTAATGCAGCTTAAGACTGGACAGTCTTAAAAATTAGATTTCTCAAAAAGCATGAACCACTTTGATAAATTTGGATCATTTTAACCCCTTTCTGCCATTGGACGTACTATTCCGTCCATGTGGGGTGGGCTTTACTTCCCAAGGACGGAATAGTACGTCATAGCGATCGGCCGCACTCAAGGGGGGAGCGTGGCCGATCGCGGCCGGGTGTCAGCTGACTATCGCAGTCAAACGGCGCTCCTTCCCTTCCGAGCTCTCCCATGCGCCCAAACAGTGGTTTTCCCCCACATATCAGGTATCAGCGTACTCAGGACAAATTGTACAACAACTTTTGTGGTCCAATCTCTCCAAATTGGAGCTGAAGTAAATTTTTTGTGAAAAAAAGTTAAATGTTAATTTTTATTTAAACATTCCAAAAATTCTAGTGAAACGCCTGAAGGGTTAATAAACTTCTTGAATGTGGTTTTGAGCACCTTGATGGGTGCAGTTTTTAGAATGGTGTCACACTTGGGTATTTTCTATCATATAGACCCCTCAAAATGACTTCAAATGAGATGTGGTCCCTAAAAAAAATGGTGTTGTAAAAATGAGAAATTGCTGGTCAACTTTTAACCCTTATAACTCCCTAACAAAAAAATTTTGGTTCCAAAATTGTGCTGATGTAAAGTAGACATGTGGGAAATGTTACTTATTAAGTATTTTTTGTGACATATCTCTGTGATTTAATTGCATAAAAATTCAAAGTTGGAAAATAGCGAAATTTTTAAAATTTTCGGCAAATTTCCATTTTTTCACAAATAAATGCAGGTAATATCAAATAAATTTTACCCCTATCATGAAGTACAATATGTCTTGAGAAAACAATGTCAGAATCACCGGGATCCGTTGAAGCGTTCCAGAGTTATAACCTCATAAAGGGACAGTGGTCAGAATTGTAAAAATTGGCCCGGTCATTAACGTGCAAACCACCCTTGGGGGTAAAGGGGTTAAGACTCTCTGTTCTAAACCTGCGCTGTCCAAGAATTAGTACCGATAAATCTGCCCAATTTTTCCAATATATTAGGAGAAAGCTCCTCCAAAATACCATTTGCTCCTGCAATTTTGGATAGTTTTCTCAAAGAGGCTTCACTGTGCTAAAAAGTGAAGTTCATAGGAATCCTCAATCAAATACAGTATAAGCCAATTCACATAAACAATCCAGATTTGTATCACTTTTTTTCTCCGGCAGGCTTGTCAACTGAATCTTCTCCAGTATTCCTGGCTCACTGCATGAGTTCATATAACAGGAGATGTGGCATTACTACTTAGAAGAAGCCCCCTGGGCGATAACATGGTTTATGGCTCTTCTGCTTTATGACATTGAACATCAGAATAGAAAGCAGTTTTATTAGCGAGTTGTCATTGACCCATATACATTTGTCAGGTGATCTCTGAGGCTGAGCGTGACTGGATATTTGTTACTATTTATTTCTAGCAAGAAATCTTTTTTCTGAGGCAATAACAATTTATCTTAGATTGGAATGATAAGGGTTATCTTCCTATGTACAGACCCTCCTTGTAGTGTTATGACCCGGATACTATTAGTATTGTTACAGACAGCAAAACCTCAGCATTCACGCTTCTTATAACATTTTAACAAAATAAGACCAGGGTAATCTAAATGTTCTTCCAGTTCAAACAAGAAAAATATATGAAGAAAATTCATATTTTTTATTCAGTTTGTCAATTTAGTTTAAACAAGCAGTTTGTCAAATCTAAAGAGGAAAAAAACAACTTTACAAATATTATTAGTATATTTATTCATGCTACTTATATGGCTCCATTAATTCTTCAGCGCTTTACATACTTTATCATCGCTGTCCCCATTGGGTCTCACAAATCTAAATTCCCTATCATTATATCTTTGAATGTTGGATGAAACTGGAGAACCTGGAGAAAAACACAGGGAGAACATGCAAACTCCTTGCAGATGCTGTCCTTGGTGGGATTTGAACCCAGGACCCAAACTCTGCTAGGTTGCTATGTTAACCACTGAACAAATTTTACTATTTCATGTACAGCTCCTATGCAGACCTATCTGTTTTCATGATTAAAGGCTTCAATCAAAATGTGCTTCGTCATATCTCACGATTATGCTCCATTAAATCTATCCCCTACTTCTTACTGATCATCTTTTGGTAGGAGCGCAAAAAGTCTGTAACCAAGTAGCCACATTGGCATGCAATGGCTCTTTGGCACAAAACAACAGCAACATATTATTTACAGTAGCAAATATTTTAAAATTCCTTAATTTTTCATTTTAGATCCATTGGTCTATTGGAGCAATAAGAAACAGTTGCAAAGGTGAATATATACACTGCTCAAAAAAATAAAGGGAACACTTAAACAACAGAGTATAACTCCAAGTAAATCAAACGTCTGTGAAATCAAACTGTCCACTTAGGAAGCAACACTGTTTAGCAATCAATTTTACATGCTGTTGAGAAAATGGAATAGACAACAGATGGAAATTATTGGAAATTATCAAGACACACTTAATAAAGGAGTTGTTCTGCAGGTGGAGACCACAGACCACATGTCAGTACCAATGCTTTCTGGCTGATGTTTTGGTCAGTTTTGAATGTTGTTTATGCTTTCACACTCGTGGTAGCATGAGACGGACTCTACAACCCACACAAGGGGCTCAGTTAGTGCAGCTCATCCAGAAAGGCATATCAGTGCGAGCTGTGGCAAGAAGGTTTGCTGTGTCTGTCAACATAGTGTCCAGAGGCAGGAGGCGCTACCAGGAGACAGACCAGTACACCAGGAGATGTCGAGGGGGCAGTAGTAGGGCAACAATCCAGCAGCAGGACCGCTACCTCAGCCTTTGTGCAAGGAGGAACAGGAGGAGCACTGCCGGAGCCCTGCAAAATGACCTCCAGCTGGCCACAAGTGTGCATGTGTCTGCAGAAACAGTTAGAAACCGACTCCATGAGGATGGTATGAGTGTCCGACATCCACAGATGGGCGTTGTGCTCACAGCCTAGCACCGTGCAGGACACTTGGCATTTGCTACAGAACACCAGGATTGTCAGATTCGCCACTGGCACCCTGCACTCTTCACAGATGAAAGCAGTATCACACTGAGCATATGTGACAGACGTGACAGAGTCTGGAGACACCGTGGAGAGCGATCTGCTGCTTGCAACCTCCTTCAGCATGACCAGTTTGGCAGTGGGTCAGTAATGGTGTGGTGTGGCATTTCTTTGGAGGGCCGCACAGCCCTTCATGTGCATGCAGAGGTAGCCTGACTGCCATTAGGTACCGAGATGAGATCCTCAAACCCCTTGTGAGACCATATGCTGGTGTGGTTGGCCCTCGGTTCCTCCTAATGCAGGACAATGCCAGACCTCATTTGCTGGAGTGTATCAGCAGTTCCTGCAAGATGAAGGCATTGAAGCTATGGATTGGCCCGCCCATTCCTCAGACCTGAATCCAATTGAAGACCTCTGGGACATCATGTCTCGCACCATCCACCAATGTCACGTTGCACCACTTACTGTCCAGGAGTTGGCGGATGCTTTTGTCCAGGTCTGGGAGGAGATCCCTCAGGAGACAATCTGCCACCTCATCAGGAGCATGCCCAGGCATTGTAGAGAGGTCATACATGAACATGGAGGCCACACACACTACTGAGCATCATTTCCTTGTCTTGAGGCATTTCCACTGAAGTTGGATCAGCCTGTAACTTCATTTTCCACTTTGATTTTGAGCATCATTCCAACTCCAGACCTTCGTGGGATATTAGTTGTGATTTACATTGATCATTTTTAAGTTTTATTGTTCTCAACATAGTAGTCCCATCGGACGATGCCTGCCTACATACAGACCCGAACACACACACAGCCTCACAGACCCCCCCACACACACAGACACCGGCACATATTCACCGCACACACATAGTCTCCGCCCACACTCTCTTCCTCCCGATCTGCAGTGTTTCTCGCATTCAACTCCGCAGCAAAACCACAGATCTTTTTAAACCTGCAGATTTGCCTGACTCAAATGGTAGTCAATGGGTGCAGAAATGCTGCAGATCCACAAAAAGAATTGACATGCTGTGGAAAATAAAATGCTGCAAATCCGCGCGTATTTTTTGCGGTCTGCATGGCTGTGTGTCAGCAGAAGGAAGCATGAAGTGCTCTAAAATTTCTTGATAGACGGCTGCGCTGACTTTGGTCTTGAGAAAACACAGTGGACCAAGACCTGCAGATGACATGGCTCCTGAAACATCACTGATTGTATAAACTTCACACTAGACCTTGAAAATTAAGGTCCCAGAGTCTGGAGGAAAAGTGGAGAGGCCACAATCCAAGCTGCTTGAGGTCCAGTGTGAAGTTTCCACAATCAATGATGGTTTGGGGAGCCATGTCATCTGCTGGTGTAGGTCCACTGTGCTTTATCAAGGCCAAAGTCAGAGCAGCCGTCTACCAGGAAATTTTAGAGCATTTTTTATGCTTCCCTCTGCCAACAAGCTTTTTGGAGATGGAAATTCCATTCTCCAGCAGGACTTGGCTTCTATCTATCTATTAACTATCTATCTATCTATCTATCTATCTATCTATCTGTCTGTCTGTCTGTCTATCTATTATCTATCTATTATCTATCGTCTATCTATCTTCTATCTATCTGACTATTATTTATCTCTCTATCTATCTATCTATCTATCTATCTATCTATCTATCTATCTATCTGTCTGTCTATCTATTATCTATCTATCTTCTATCTATCTTACTATTATTTATCTCTCTATCTATCTATCTATCTATCTATCTATCTATCTATCTATCTATTATCTATCTTTTATCTATCTATCTTCTATCTATCTGACTATTATTTATCTATCTATCTATCTATCGATCGATCTATGTGTGTAAACATTATTCTTCAATGGAGTATGTAAAAGAAGAGGTTGGACAAAGAAATGACATCACAATTATTTTTTTTGTTAAATAATATATTTTTGTTTAGCTTACAAAAACACATACAAAATACGCATGAAAAAAACGCATGAAAATCCGCATAAAATCTGCATAAAAAACGCATAAAATCGGCACAGATTTTCACCTGCGTGTTCTGCCAAGAGAGGAAGAATCTGCGCAGAAAATTCCACAGGTAAATCTGCAATGTGTGCACATACCCTTAGAGCTGCAACCCCTTCTAAACTTTCCGGATGCAGCGAACCTCCCAGCTATTCAGCCTCATTCACCTCACCTGTGCAGGAAAACTGCTGCATAGCCCCATTATTAGTGTGAAAGCCACATTCACACGTTCAGTATTTTACATCTGTATTTGTACCCCAAGACCAGGAGTGGGTGATAAATACAGAAGTGGTGACGTGTTTCTATTATAACCCCTGCCAAAAATTCTGGAATCACCGGCCTTAGAGGATGTTCATTCAGTTGTTTAATTTTGTAGCAAAAAAGCAAATCACAGACATGGCACAAAACTAAAGTTATTTCAAATGGCAACTTTCTGGCTTTAAGAAACACTAAAAGAAATCAAGAATTCAATAACAGGCCAAATAGTGGTCATCATGAGGAGGAAGCTGCTAAATATTGAAGTGAGAGAATGGTCACTGACTCACTACCTAGTGAATTGAGCCACTCTGTTCTGGTTCCGAGCTTTGTTTTTATCCAGCTGTCACTAACGCTGCTAACAGATGGTTGGGTGTCAGATGGATCTGATATTGATGATCCTGCAAATAGATTTAGAATTGCTAAGTAGTGGACAACCCTTTAAACTCCATTTTACTGTAAATATGGAAACCTGGCCCTGCATACTAATGTGGTATTATTCTGATACCTTCTTGCACACATCACAGAGCATAATATATAATAGAAGAGCACAGCATTGACTCAATATATAATTTTTATATAATTTTAAATATAACTCTGCATAGTTAAGCTGGCTGTATGCGAAGCACAGAGACATTTTATGGGGAGTCCCTGCAGCTTCTATTTATATTCTTTTAATATAGGGATATTTCCATGGAGAACAATTTCCAGTTTAAATAACAAGAGATAGAAAATTAAATTTGCTGGAATTTGGTGTAACAAACTTTTGCACACACTCAGATCAAATATATGCTTTGTGTAGGCAAATACAATGGAACTGTAATGACTTTAGCAGCATTGCTTTGTATCTGTATATGTGACCCTGAACACCTTGCAATGGAGGCCTCATTGTCTATTATTATTTTTATTATAATTTAGCATCAATATGAATATTAAAACCATCCCCCTAGGTTTACAAAGCAGATATCCTTACTACTATATCTGCAAGAGGACAAATGGATCCTAATTTTTCTTTATAATATATTATTTCATTTATAATGAAGCAGTATCAATAATAAAAACACATGTTGCCTAGGGTAGTGGCTCAGAACCTTCTGTCTATAGTTTACGAAAGGTGGCTCTTGATTAGTATAATTGCTGGGTGATTTGCTGCCTCATTTTGCAACAGGAATATATGTGGCCTATCGCAGATTAAAATTCCCTGTTCTGCCGATCAGTGGGTAACCCGTTTGTCAGACCCACACAGATCTGTAAGCTCGCATTTATCCTGAGAAGGTGATAACTCGTTTTCACCAGACATCCCCTTTAATTTTCATATGGTCAAAAAATTTAATTATATACAGTGGGTACGGAGTACGGAAAGTATTCAGACCCCTTTCAATTATTCACTCTTTGCTTCTTTGCAGCCATTTGGAAAATATTGTGATATTTCATTTTTTTCTGTTATTAAATTTGCAAAAATGACTACATTTCTGTATTTTTTTAGTCATGTGGTGCAGAGTGTACATTTATGAGAAAAAAATTGAATTTACCAAATGTCTGCAATGTAACAAAGAGTGAAACATTTAAAGGGGTCTGAATACTATCCATACCCACTGTAGCTTACCAGCCCCAATTATCAATGAGATATCTGCCTATTTCCCTTTTAGGTAGAGCATGACGGCATTTACAACAATCTTGAGTGGAGTATGTATGAATTAAACAGTATATAGCTACAATATGTAAACATGATACTTTTTAATTAATACTTTTTTAATACTTTTTTAATTAAAATGTTTGCCAATTTCTGCCAATTTTTGGCTGATTTTACATTTGTGTATTTTGTTGACTAATTTGCTTTGGTATTTAAAGACTAAACTTTTTTTTTATACAGTTATGAGTCAGCCTTTGCAAATTTTTAAATCTTTGTAATATACTTAAAGGGAACCTGTCACCCCGTTTTTGAAAGATGAGATATAAATAGTGTGAAATAGGGGCAGAGCTGGGCTTTACATTAGTGTCCTTTTGGTGCCTTTATTCCCCCGGGATGCTGCTGAAATACCTTTGTGAAGTGTCCGTTTTGTCCTGTCAGTCAAGTTGGTCAGGTCGAATGGGCGTTGTAAAATAGCGGTTCCTCCCCCTGATTCTCGGCTTGTCTTTCGTAAACGCGATCTGTGAATAGCACAGATCGCGCTTTTTCTTAGCGCCTGCGCAGTGAATTTGCCTCCGGCGCCTGCGCATTATGTTTTGCCCATCTGTGGGCAAAGCATAATTGACATCATTGCGCATGCGCGGGCCTTCACTTTAGCCGGGGTGCCCCGGAAGTTGTCATATCGGCAAAGTGTTATTCTGGATGCCGTATCTCATCCCACACTGCGAGCGTAAGTTTTGTGCCAAGATCGCTCGCCTGCCTTACGCTCGCAGTGTGGGATGAGATACGGCATCCAGAATAACACTTTGCCGATATGACAACTTCCGGGGCACCCCGGCTAAAGTGAAGGCCCGCGCATGCGCAATGATGTCAATTATGCTTTGCCCACAGATGGGCAAAACATAATGCGCAGGCGCCGGAGGCAAATTCACTGCGCAAGCGCTAAACATAACGCCAACGGTGGAACTAAACTTCGCAGGGAATCGCATGAGGTGGGGGAGGAACCGCTATTTTACAACGCCCATTCGACCTGACCAACTTGACTGACAGGACAAAACGGACACTTCACAAAGGTATTTCAGCAGCATCCCGGGGGAATAAAGGCACCAAAAGGACACTAATGTAAAGCCCAGCTCTGCCCCTATTTCACACTATTTATATCTCATCTTTCAAAAACGGGGTGACAGGTTCCCTTTAATTACTTTATTTAGCTTTTATGTCTTGAATGTTATGCTGCAATGTGATTTCAGTCCCCAGGTGAATCTCCTTTGGAAGCTCCTTTAAACCACTGCTCAGTAACATGTATACACTAGATTAAAAATATCTGTGCCGGGGATGTTCCCTCTCAGCGCCTCTGTACTCTCCTCCTCTGTACTGAGATATGTAAAGTCCCCTAAACAGATTAATTGAATGCAGTGTATGGATCTTGCTGAGCAGCAATCGAGAGGAGCTTCAAAAGGAATTTGAATTGGGATTTGAAACAGCATAGTCTTTGGGAGAGAAGGGAGTAAAATAAGATAATTATATATCGTATGTTACAAAAAAATATAAACTTTGCAAAGGCTGATCAATATCATATTAAAGACATATTAAAGAAGTTAAGTTATTCTTGAGCTAATACCAGGAGTGGAATCCAAACAGAGTAAAACTAAAATGGAAATATTTGCACCTCTATAGTTTTTGAGCCAATCCTGGTTTAGTATTGACAAAAACATGAAAGTGTTAAACTGGCCTTAGCGTTGATCCAATCCAAATAAAACTTAGGCGTTTTGTCTGTTGCTAAGGAGTCTGTGAGAAGTTGTTACAGATTTGGCAGAACCAAAGCTTATAAGGGAATATATCAGTAAGATAAACACCCGAAGTTGCATAGACTTGCATGCAGGTCTTTGAAATGTTAATTCATTGACACCTCTGTATCTGCTATCTGTTGCTGCAATCCCAGATAAGTAACGTTTTCATTCATATGTAAATGAGGTGTCAAAGCGATATGTTCAAGTTTAAACGTTTTGACAGAACTTTCCGACCATTGGCACCTCCAGAGATCCCGACAACCATAAATGTAGCAGTAGTCAATCCTGCACATTGCAGCTCTATTCACTTTTAATGGGGGCACCAGAGAGGTTTGGTTGATCTTCGGCACTCTCATTAGATTGAATGGAACAGCAGTGCGCATGATTGATCACCGCTCCATTCACACAATGCTCTTCAGAACCCCAGTTCTCTGGATCACTGGTGGCCTAAGCATTTCGACCCAGTGATGTACCACCAATGGCAACAGGCAACGTGGCTGTTATTGGATCTTGGAGTTGGGGGAGGGGGGCCAGTGCCGGCATCACCCCGACCAGCATCATACATTCAACTGTATCATCATCCTGGATACCGATACAGATAAAAGCAATAATGAAGGAGGGGGCTGTCCATTCCCTCCTTCATCATTCTCACTCTCAGCCTCTGAGATCTGATGTCTCAGCGCAGTGGGCACAATGACATCCCTACATGGAGTCTTCAGCACTGAGATGTGCAGCGCTTCAGACTACATGCTGATGAGACCAGTGAGGCTGGAAGAGGTATTTATTTGTTTTGTTTTTTATCAGTGAGAACATTGTTGTGCCATTATACTGTACGAAGAACTGTGTGAGCCCATTATACCGTATAGAAGGCAATGGGGGCCCATTATACAACATGGAAGGTAATGTGGGGCACATTATACTACATGGAAGACTATGTGGGTCACATTATACAATATAGAAAATAATATGGGGTCCATTATAATATTTGAAGGCCTGTGTGAGGGCCATTATACTATGTGTAGAACTATGTGGGCCCGTTTTACTATATGTAAGGCTATGTGGGAGTTCATTATGCTATTTTTATTGCTATGTGGACTCATTATACTATGTGGGGACTATTATAATATTTGGAGGGCTATGTGGGGGCAATCATACCATTTTTAGGGCTATATGGGGGGCCAATATACTACGTGGAGTGCTATGCGGAAGCCTTTATACTTTATGTAGGGCTATGTGGGGGCATTATACAGCTTGAAGGGCTATGTGGGGGTTCATGATACTGTTTGCAAGGCTATTGAGGGGGCCATTATACTGTTTGGAGGGCCATGATAGTGGCCTTTATATAGTATCTGAGCAATGTTACAGTGTGAAGATTTGTGTGCAGTCTATCATTTGTGCAAGGCCATGTTGGGCCTTTATGCAGTTGGAGGACTATGCAAGGGCCATTGTGCTGTTTTGGGGACTGTGTGGGGGCCATTATGCTCTTTGGAGGGCTAGTAGGGGGCATCATACTGTGTGGAGGATTGTGTTGGGGTTGTCGAACTGTGTGGAGGGTTATGTTGGGGCTATTATACTTTAGTTGGGGCATCATACTGTGTTGGGGTCGCCATACTTTGCTAGGGTATAAATTAGGGTTATGATGCGTGTGGAGGGTACTGTGAAGGAATTCATTGTGGGGGTTTGATACTATATTTGGGGGCACTTGTTTTGGCATTATATATTATGGGGGCAAAGGAAGGAAATCTAAAGGCTTAAATAGTATGAAAATTACTTTATAAGGGCTGCAAAATTGTGATATATGCTCTTCTGTGACCCCACCAAATATAATTTTTTGGAAGGGGGCAGGAGCAGGGGAAATTAGAACTCTTGCTATGGGGCCGAATGATTTCTAAGTAGGTCCCTGGTTAGACCATCAGTGGTTGGAGACTTATCCCCCTATCCTGTGGACAGGGGATAACTTACAAATTCGAGAATACCCATTTACATGCTCTTGGTGTGACTGTCTGTGAAATGTCAGGCGACAGGCAAGGAAATTAGACGTGAGCTGTCAATCAAGGTTAGGAGGCTGGTGATGGGTGGGGAAACAACCTCTAGAGGCAGAGGCTTGTTAAGTGCTCTGTCACACTCAGAGCACTCAACACCTCATTTGCATATGAAAGAAAACACTAATTACACAGGAATGCAGGAACAGTAAAGGTACCTTCACACTGAGCAACTTTCCAACGAGAACGACAACGATCCGTGATGTTGCAGCGTCCTGGATAGCGATCTCGTTGTGTTTGACACGCAGCAGCGATCAGGATCCCGCTGTTACATCGCTGGTCGTAGCTAGAAGTTCGGGAACATTATTTGGTCGTCAGGTCAGCATGATTCGTCATGTTTGACAGCAAAAGCAACGATGCCTGCAATGTTTTTCCATGGAGCTAACAACCAGCGAGAACGATAAGTACGTCACTGGATCGCTCCTGCATCGTTCTGCTGTTGCCGTGTTTGACGTCTCCGAACGACCTAAACAGTGACGCTGCAGCGATCAGCTCGTTGTCTATATCGCTGCAGCGTCGCTTAATGTGACGGTACCTTTAGAAGCTATAATGTTGTTCATGGATTTTCATTTCAAAGACCTACATGTCCATATTTGCAGTTTGTGAGGGTGATCTTAATAACAGATTCCTTAAAACTCACAGAAAAGTTTATTTCAGTGTTCATATTGCCTTTAAATAAAATTAAGTAAAGGAAATAGTTTCCTGTGAAATACTTTGGCTGAAATATTGCCAATGTGGATATAACGCAAATCTAATGTAATGAGCCACGAACATTTAGGGGCTTTTCATTGCTGATTGATAGAGTACATATCTTGCAGTAATTAGGTAGTTGCCATGTGTAGAGCACAAAACAGGGAAACAAACTGGAATTGCTGCAAGTATGAAAAACATTTTAGCTTCTCATTACGTTACTGCTTCCTAAGCTTTTCACCAAACTAAAATACATGATGAAATTAAGAATGGCAGTCATAAAGAGATCCATTAATAAAATGTATCATTTACTATTAGGGTTTTTTCTCTCACTTTTATAGAGCTAGCATGTACAATTGTGATCTACACATATTGTAGTTATTCATATGGTTACAAATTGAGGCTCATAATCTAATTTGAATGGATATCCAATTTTTTATTTATTATTCTTACCACCACAACAATATTCTAACATTCTAATATTATATAGCATTCTAAGAATGACTGACATTATGAGATGGTTGTAATAAGAAAATAGTTTATTCCAAGAGATAGAGGTCATAAGGCCGGGACAAAGTATTTTGGTGGTCTAGGTAGATGAAGTTGATAGCAACCCCCACCGTGATGAGCCCTCTGCACCCAAGTAAAGTAATGGATCAGAGACTAAGGCAACAGGGCCCCTAAAGTACCTCATCATTTTCACCAAAAATTACTAGCGAAAGTACAAACAAATTATGTACTTTAGGGGTGAGGCTCAACAGAGAGTGTGTTTTCAAAGTTAGACATAGAATTATTCATTGTTTGCAGACCATTTACACAATGCAAGGGATAAATAGAGATATTCATCCCTCTTTTAAATGTCAGACTCAAGGATGGTTATAGAGACTAATATAACTTAACTATAACTGGGGCCATTTGGTTTCAATTAAAGTGTCGAACATTTGGCCAATGCCTAATGGAAACTAAACAGACCCCAATATCGATGAAAAGAGATATGGATACATATTACTGTTTTTAAAGAAGCACTCTTCCCAGCAAAATTTGTATCCTCTTAATATATTTCAGTCATCACATTATATAACACTGTGTACTTATAATTGCTCATTTTGCCTTTCTATCCAGATAATTCTCTTTTCCATTAAGGCTATGACATCATGTAACTAAAAACTGACTAGCCGAATCTTTGTGATAGCTCCCACAGCCAGTCTGTCTAATGTCCCCCACAGCCAGCCCTCATTTGTCCCCCACAGCCTGCCCCCTTATGTCCCCCACAGCCCGCCCCCTTATGTCCCCCACAGCCCGCCCCCCTTATATCCCCCACAGCCCACCCCCTTATGTCCCCAGTTCTAGAGAAATGGCGTGCACTCTGCTGGATATAGAGTAGGTGCAGGCTGAACCTGGAGCCAGTCCAGTCGAAATCATAAAATTAGAAAAACAGCCGAACTCAGAGTATGGATTTTCAAATGCATAACATAAATCAGGTTTATTGGAGTCACCACAGTAGTAAAAAAGTGTCAAGGTAATGTTTCAACCCCGTAATGGGCCTTTATAAAACCTCACTTTTAATGAAGATAAGAGTAGGGGAAAGGAACCACAGTAGAGTATAGGGACTCCCAGGTGGAACTAGATGGCAACATATGAGTGGATCCGGAAAGGGACGATAGTCCTGATGGGAGCTGCGGGCCCCATGTGGCGAGTGTCTGTGGTGATGTGCACATCACTTATTTGAAAATCCATACCCTGAGTGTTTTTCTAATTTTATGATTTCGTCTGGACCGGCCCCTTATGTTCCCCACAGACAACCCCTCTTATGTCCCCCTCAGCCAACCTCTCTAATGTTCCCCAGAGCCAGACCCTCATATGTCCCCAACATCTAGCCCCTCTTATGTCCCCACAGCCAGCAGCTCATATGTCCCCAACAGCCAGCCTCTCATATGTCCCTCAAAGGCAGCCTCTCATATCTACTCTATAGCCAGCCCCTCATATGTCCCCCACAGTCAGCCCCTCATATGTCCCCAACAGCCAGCATCTCATATGTTCCCCACAGCCAGCCTCTCATATGTCCTACAAAGGCAGCCTCTCATATCTACCCCATAGCCAGACCCTCATATGTCCCCCACAGCCAGCCCCTCTTATATTCCCCACAGCCAGACCCTCATATGTCCCCAACAGTCAGACCCTCTTATATCCCCCACAGCCAACCCCTCCTATGTCCCCCACAGCCAGCCCCTCATATATTACCCACAGCCAGCATATCTTATGTCCCCACAGCCAGCCCCTCATATGTCCCCAACACCCAGCCTCTCATATGTTCCCCACAGCCAGCCACTCATATGTCGCACAAAGCCAGCTTCTCATATCTCTCCCATAGCCAGCCCCTCATATGTCTCCTTAAGCCAGCTCCTCATATGTTCCCCATAGCCAGCCCCTCATATGTATCCTTAAACCAGCTCCTCATATGCCCCCCATGCCAGCCCCTCATATGTCCCCCAGCCCTAAAATGAAGAATGTGGCTCTATTTGCACATCTTTGTCCTGTTGTCTCTATACATACGACCCTATTTGTAAGCTGAGATACAGTACAACTGAGCTGTATATGCTACAGAGTCTCAGTTTTTGGATGCAATAGTCATTTTATTCCAGAAGGTGTAAATGCTTTTATAAAAAGAATATATAATTTAGTGTAGATATTGCAGCTTTTCAGGTTTACATTCCCAGCAAAGGATAATTTGTATAATATTTTCAGAATCTTAAAAGCTCCTATATTGATTAAAAAAAAATCAGGCGACAACACAGAGAACGCGAAGGGGGAATGATGTTTGTTCAGTAATATATTTCCAGAGAGGGCTCAAGAATTTGTTACAACCCTGTTCTGCTCTGCTCCCCTTAACAGCAGGAACATGTGCAGCATTTAGTCTGCAGTAGCCTGACGAAAGTAATTGAGTAAGTATTGCCAGTGTCTGGAGCGCACTGAATCAGGTCTTCTCGGAGGTAGCTGTGCACAAGCCAGCCTTTTTTCATTCAGCTAAAAGCCTTACAATCTAATCTTTGGAAAATACTTTTTATGTTCTGCAGTGTAATTCACATCTTGAAAATCCTCTCCTACGTTCACTTGCCTAAGCAAAATGCTGCTATTAGTTCTTTTATTCCCTGCTTGTTCAAGAAATTACGTGCTATAAAGAAATATACAGCAGAAGGTTTAATTCAGCATTTTATGTCATCACTGTTTAATATGGATCTGTCAACATTACTCCTACAAAACAACTCTACTACTTGCTTCTTACAATACAGGGGTCACAAATGAGAATTATATGATCATATTTATTGATATAAATAGTAAGGAAATAAAAATGTACTGTATATCACGCATCATAAATTAAAGTAATTGACTGCGTAATGTTACACTATGGTAATAAAAATTACAACATTTTGATCCAATTTGATGCCTAATGACAGAATATTATCATTGACTGTCATGTTACTGTTGTGTCCTTGTCACTGTCATATTTGCTCTGTAGGTTCATCTTTTACCTGAGGTAAAAGCAATGGTGAACCTAAAATTGGCCTGACTTTGGGATCTGCCCTTGGCACAGACATAATGATCGCAGTCGCAGAGGTCGCGACTGGACCTGTGCGAGTGAGGGGCTGCCGACATCAGTGCAAACTTCAACTGGATGTGCATCCTCTGATGCACATTCAACTGAACTGTTTTGGGGTCTGTGCGCTGCAATATACGCTGTTAGTGATGGGCAAACCCTCGGATGTACGAGTCCTGCGGGTTCGGCTAAATGGTTAAAAAACTTTACCTAACTTTCAAAAGTTTACCTCCAGCCACAGAGGTGTCAGCTGACAAGAGAGTATTACTCCCATCAGCATACGCCTGCTGTCACTAATAACAGCGAGAGCAGGCTGCAGCTGATGGGAGTATTCATCAGCCAACAGCTGTGCTATAACTAAATACATTTTTTAAAAAGAAACGGCATGGGTTCCCCTGTATTTTTGATAACCAGCATGGCAAAACAGACAGTTGTGGGCTGCAACCCTCAGCTGTCAGCTTTATCATGGCAGGAATAGAATAGAGGGATACCCAAGCCATTTTTTTAAATTATTTAAATAAATAATTTTAAAAAGCGGCATGTGGTCCCCCCATTTTTGACAAGCAGCCAAGGTAAAGCAGACACCTGGTGTTAGGAGTCGAGTTTCCTCTGCTGCACAGGGGGAATCTCGATCCATGTCTGCTGCGGTCTCCCATTCAGCATCGGCCGCAGTGAGGTCTGCTCAGCAGAGACGTCGCTCCCAGCGTCTCGCTGAGGCTGATTCGGTGCATAGGGTCACTACTGCCTTTTCTGGCTTTCCTATGGTACCCTGCACTGATCTGCGGCGAGCAGGCCTCGCTGGGACTAAGTCCTTATTTACACACACTGAGCATGCCCAGGGCAAGGTCTCCCATTGGAGGTCGAGGGTCACATGTTCGGTCACATGTTCAGGTACTGCAGCGCATCCCATTGGTCCTCCAGGAAGGTCCTGAAAGGGCAAAACTTTGGTAGCAGCTTCCTGTGCTATAACTATATAAACTGCGCATGACCGCATGGCCATGCGCTAGTATCGTCTTTTGTCATATGCTTTGCGCCAATGTGGTCATGCGTTTGTATGTGTTCAGGGACCCGGCTGAAATAAGCCCCTAGAATGCTGGCACCTCCGGCGAGGAGATTGTGTATAAGTGTGTTCAGGGACCCGGCTGAAATAAGCCCCTAGAATGCTGGCTCCTCCGGCGAGGAGATTGTGTATGCATGCATGACCACTCACTGCTCACATCTGGGTAGTTGGCCTGTGCCTCTGTGAAAGTCTAACAGGGCACAGAGCCTGCCTCTCGCGGTTACTCTGTGAAGCTAACAGAGTTGGTATATACCGCCATATAGAGCCGCCATTATTTAGCAGCAGGTACTTTCCTGCACGGTGGATCCCGGGTTGCGAACGCACCAATTCCATTTAATAAACAATATATTTGGTGCGTTCCGCCAACCCTAACACCTGGTGGCTGGTATTCTCTGGCTGGTAAGGAGCCATGGATATTGCCCCTCCAGCCTAAAAAATAGCAGCCCGCATGCACCCCAGAAAAGTTAAAACTATTAGATGCACCAAATCTGACGCTTTGCCCTGCTCTTCCCTCTTGCCCTGTGGCAAGTGGGGCTATTATTTGTTGGGTTGATGTTAGCTGTTTTATTACATCAAGGCTACAAGTTAGTAATTTAGAGGCATTATCAGAGTGTAGTAATAGTGCATATGCACTTTTCTGGAGTGGTCAAAGTAAAGAGTCATTGGGAGAAACGACATTGGCAAGGATGACAGTAATGACCTTCTGCTCCTCAAGATGTGTACCACACATGACCTTGTCATCACCAGCACTCTGTTCCATCTACACACTCACAAGAAGACATTGTGGATGCACCCACGCTCAAGGTACTGGCATCTGATTGACTATGTCATTTCCAGGAAGAGGGATAGGATGGACTTTAGAGTAACGAGAGCAATGTGTGGTGCCGACTGCTGGTCCAACCACTGACTCATTGTGTCTAAGTGCAGGCTTCGCCTTCTGAAGTTCAGTAGACCCCAAGGGCAGACGACTACAATGAGGCTCAATATTTACAGGCTGCAAAGTGGCAGAGCTGCAGAGGAATTTTCAAATTACCTTGATGGCAGACTCAATACGTGGAGATAGAAGTTTCACATTCCTGATATGCAGAAATAGGCAAACTAAAGGAATAAGAGATCAAATTCAGAAAAAAAAACCTTCGGCACTGCAGATATGACACAGATATCCTTGAAAAAGGCACAATGCCAAAACGTTGGATTTAAATATTCCGTTACTCTCACATCTCAGCTGTGAGAAAAAATTCACCTGACAGCCAAACTGTTAGACACGCTGCAGTCAGACGAGACCAGCGTTGAAGAACAGTGGACAATTTTTAAAGATGCTATTTACAATACTTGGAATGGTTGGTGATATCAACTTCCTGTTTGTGGCAAATTAGTATATGGAAGGGGGAAAACTTTTCAAGATGGGTGGTGACCATGGCGGCCATTTTGAAGTTGGCCATTTTGGATCCAACTTTATTTTTTCCAATGGGAAGAGAGTCATGTGACATCAAAATTATTGAGAATTTCACAAGAAAAACAATGATGTGCTTGATTTTAACATAACTTTATTTTTTCATGAGTTATTTACAAGTTTCTCTTTGTTTACAACCATTGACATGTCACAGACGTTAACACGTGAGGAGCGGATAGAAATTGTGTTGATGTCTGGTGAACGCAGTACTCGGGTCATTGCATCAGATTTCAATGTAAGACACCCTACGCAAGAAACCTGTCCCCATTCCCATGTTGTTTAGGTGTAGCCATATGAATGGCCCACCCAAAAAAGTTTGCCTCATCACTGAATATAATGTTCTGTGTAAACTGAGGGTCCTGTTACAATTTTAGTTTTTTTTTGTTTCCCCATTCTGAAAATTCAGAGTGCCGATCTGGGTCATCTTCGTTGAGATGCTGCAGCAGCTGGATTTTGTAAGGGTGCCATTTGTAAGTAGCTAATATCAGCCGAAGGGATGTTCAACTGATGACAGATCGGCGCGCTGAATTTGCAGAATGGGCAAAACAAAAATTGGTACAGGACCCTCAGTTTACACAGAACATTATGTAACAAAAGAGAAACCTGTAAATAACTCAAGAAAAAAGTTACGTTAAAACCAAGCACACCATTGTTTTTCTTGTGAAATTCTCAATAAGTTTGATGTTACATGACCCTTTTTCCATTGGAAAAAATTACGTTGAATCCAAAATGGCAGCCATGGTCACCACTAGAGTTGAGCGACCTTGACCTTTTTAGAGTCGAGCCGGGTTTCGCGAAACCCGACTATCTCAAAAGTCGGGTCGAGTGAAATCGCCCGATTATGACGTAAAGTCGGGATCGACCGAAACACGAAACCCAATGCAAGTCAATGGGGCAGCATAGTCGGCAGTGAGTGGGGGCCAGGAAAACACCTAGAGTGCCCATTTTAATGTCAAAACCATCCATTCTTCTTAATGAAGCTTGTCAAGCGTAATTTACCTTATAATAATTGGAAGGCATTTGAAATTGGGGGTCATTTGGCTAAAGTTGTGGTGGGTAGGGCTGGTTCAAGTAATTAGTGGGCCCAGGAAATCTGGACCACGTCACGGCAGTGGAGCAGTGAGAGGTAAGTATTTCAACTTTGCAAGTGCTGTGAACCTGAGCAAGCAGGGGGGGCCCACTCGTTGGCATTGGCACTGGCACAGGGCCCCTCAAAGTACAGCGGTGTGTTTGCACGGCGGGGGCGCCTCCCACCGGCAGCAACACTTTTGCGTACCATGAGAGGCCCTGTGCCAGTGACGTCGCCAACTAATATTCCTCCCCCCACCTGATGAAGGAACCTGCACTTTCATCTGCACCTTCCTGTTTGTCCCCGTGTAAGGTGGTATGGTATGCGGGAAGGGGGACCTGACTTTCAGCAGGGTCACAATCTTGCAGTGTAGCGTGCACGGGAAATGTTGCATTATGGGTCAATGTACCAGCAGACTCATCTATCACTGGCTGGGCAATGGGCAGGATGAGGAGGAAACACAGATATAGGCCCAAAGAATAAAGTGGGCTAAATGCAGTTCAAAATTGGTAACACAGGACTAATCAGGGGGCATTGCAGTGGAGGACAACTGGAATGAGAGGCTGACACAGAGAGTAGGCCCAAATCAGTAAGTAGTCGAAATGCAGTTCAAAATTGGCAACAGTAGTAAACAGGCGGCACAGCTTTGTTCAGTGGAGGAGAACAGCAAGGAGTGGCAGACACCGATAGTAGGCCCCAACCCAACTAGTAGGCCAAATGCAGTCTAACATTAACAACTACTTAACGAGCGCCTGAAAACGGAATTTCAGGACAGGAAACCAGGAGAACAGCAAGGAGCGGCAGACACCGATAGTAGGCCCCAAACCAACTAGTACGCCAAATGCAGTTGTTCCGTTTAACCACAATTTAATGAGAGCCTGAAGATAGAAGTTCAGGAAAGGCAACCTGGAGAACACCTTGGAGTGGAACACACCATCTCTCTACACCCCATACCCAATTTGTAGGCCTAATGCAGCGTAGTTTCCAACAACTACTAAACGAGAGCATGATGATCGAAGCATTGGCGAGGAAACCTGGGGAACACCTTGGAGTGGAACACACCATCTCTCTACAGTGGAACACACCATCTCTCTACACCCCATACCCAATTTGTAGGCCTAATGCAGCGTAGTTTCCAACAACTACTAAACGAGAGCCGGAAGATCGAAGCAATGGAGAGGAAACCTGGGGAACACCTTGGAGTGTAACACACCATCTCTCTACACCCCATACCCAATTTGTAGGCCTAATGCAGCGTAGTTTCCAACAACTACTAAACGAGAGCCGGAAGATTCGAAGCTCAGGAAAGGCAACCTGGAGAACACCTTGGAGTGGAACACACCATCTCTCTACACCCCATACCCAATTTGTAGGCCCAATGCAGCGTAGTTTCCAACAACTACTAAACGAGAGCCGGAAGATCGAAGCAATGGAGAGGAAACCTGGGGAACACCTTGGAGTGTAACACACCATCTCTCTACACCCCATACCCAATTTGTAGGCCTAATGCAGCGTAGTTTCCAACAACTACTAAACGAGAGCCGGAAGATCGAAGCAATGGAGAGGAAACCTGGGGAACACCTTGGAGTGTAACACACCATCTCTCTACACCCCATACCCAATTTGTAGGCCTAATGCAGCGTAGTTTCCAACAACTACTAAACGAGAGCCGGAAGATCGAAGCAATGGAGAGGAAACCTGGGGAACACCTTGGAGTGGATCACACCATCTCTCTACAGTGGAACACACCATCTCTCTACACCCCATACCCAATTTGTAGGCCTAATGCAGCGTAGTTTCCAACAACTACTAAACGAGAGCCGGAAGATCGAAGCTCAGGAAAGGCAACCTGGGGAACACCTTGGAGTGGAACACACCATCTCTCTACACCCCATACCCAATTTGTAGGCCCAATGCAGCGTAGTTTCCAACAACTACTAAACGAGAGCCGGAAGATCGAAGCTCAGGAAAGGCAACCTGGGGAACACCTTGGAGTGTAACAAACCCTCTCTCTACACCACGGAAGGGCTGATTCTTAGGAAGGAAGGCTGTCGGAAAGAAGCAGGGCGCGTCCGAGGGTGATTATATTCTTATTAGGTATATACTCACCCTCGGACGCGCCCTGCTTCTTTATTTGTAATGAATGTTTATTTGCAATGTGGTTTTGACTTACTCTATTTTTTTGGTAAATAATGATTTTATTATTTTCATTGTTTTGCATCTTCTTGGCAATAATATAAAGAAGACGCGACAGGACAACACTCGGTGGATGCCATATCTGTGTTTAAAATTGAAAAAACCTTTCAGTTAACTACTTGCAGGAGAAAGTTATTGTAGCTGGTGGCCATTTTTAGTACTGTACCAGATTTTTGTTGTATGTGTTTGTTTTTAATGTTAAAATGTCTGCATTTGATATCTCTCCAGTATTTTCTTTTTTATAAGCAAAATACTTATTTTTATATTTTCTGATGTTGGTTCCAGGGGTACACGGGCAGCAGTGGTGTGGTCAGTGGAGGCCTAGTGGAAGGAGTGACCGCAGACAGGCATCGAAGGCCTAAAATAATAACACATGGCTGTAGGCAATTTTAAATTGGTTCCAGGGGTACACGGGCAGCAGTGGTGTGGTCAGTGGAGGCCTAGTGGAAGGAGTCACCGCAGACAGGCATCGAAGGCCTAAAATAATAACACATGGCTGTAGGCAATTTTAAATTGGTTACAGGGGTACACGGGCAGCAGTGGTGTGGTCAGTGGAGGCCTAGTGGAAGGAGTGACCGCAGACAGGCATCGAAGGCCTAAAATAATAACACATGGCTGTAGGCAATTTTAAATTGGTTCCAGGGGTACACGGGCAGCAGTGGTGTGGTCAGTGGAGGCCTAGTGGAAGGAGTGACCACAGACAGGCATCGAAGGCCTAAAATAATAACACATGGCTGTAGGCAATTTTAAATTGGTTACAGGGGTACACGGGCAGCAGTGGTGTGGTCAGTGGAGGCCTAGTGGAAGGAGTCACCGCAGACAGGCATCGAAGGCCTAAAATAATAACACATGGCTGTAGGCAATTTTAAATTGGTTCCAGGGGTACACGGGCAGCAGTGGTGTGGTCAGTGGAGGCCTAGTGGAAGGAGTCACCGCAGACAGGCATCGAAGGCCTAAAATAATAACACATGGCTGTAGGCAATTTTAAATTGGTTCCAGGGGTACACGGGCAGCAGTGGTGTGGTCAGTGGAGGCCTAGTGGAAGGAGTGACCACAGACAGGCATCGAAGGCCTAACATAACAAAAATGTCAATACAATGGTATTGTCAGTGGCAGGCATTGAAGGATGTCAGCGCATAGACTAAACATTGGTGGAGCTGTGAGATAATTTTGCAAGTGGTAGAGCACTGTTTGAGCTGGGGTGGGGGGAAACTGTCTTGTGGCCGGCGGTACAGGCCCAGGGCCCCTCATATTACAACGGTGTGTCTGACGTTGGGTGCGCACCACCACCGCCAGAGACACTTTATTGTACTAGGAGGGACCCAGTGGCAGTGCCGTCGACCAAAAGCGGGCTCACCCACCTCTTCAGACAAACTGCACTCTCACGGGTGCTGTCGCCAAGTGTCGATACCACGTCCCCGTGTGGGGAGTTTGGCCATTTAGTGAGGTGTAAACATGTCGTATGCTGGACAATCAGGTGCAGAAAATTACGAGATTGGAAAAGGCATTCAGAATAGTCCACAGGCAAGACCTTTTCATAGGAAAGCTAGGTGTCAGCCGGGCAAGGTGGGGCAAAAGATTTCGAAATCCAGTTGTGGTTCATTTTAATGAAGGTTAGATCATCTACATTTTGGGTAGCCAGACGAGTCCTTTTTTCTGTTAGTATTGAACCTGCAGCACTGAATACTCTTTCTGATAGGACACTAGCTGCCGGGCAAGCAAGCTCCTGCAATGCATATTCTGCCAATTCTGGCCAGGTGTCTAATTTTGATGCCCAGTAATCAAATGGGAATGACGGTTGAGGGAGAACATCGATAAGGGATGAAAAATAGTTTGTAACCATACTGGACAAATGTTGTCTCCTGTCACTTTGAATTGATGCTGCAGTACCTGTCCTGTCTGCGGTCATAGCAAAATCACTCCACAACCTGGTCAGAAAACCCCTCTGGCCAACGCCACTTCTGATTTCTGCCCCTCTCACTCCTCTGGTCTGCTGGCCCCTGCAGCTCGTGTGAGAACGATCACGGGCGCTGTGTGCAGGGAATGCCAGAAGCAAACGGTCAACAAGAGTTGATTGTTTGGTTGCTAATATTAGTTCCAAGTTCTCATGTGGCATTATATTTTGCAATTTGCCTTTATAGCGAGGATCAAGGAGGCAGGCCAACCAGTAATCGTCATCATTCATCATTTTAGTTATGCGTGTGTCCCTTTTGAGGATACGTAAGGCATAATCCGCCATGTGGGCCAAAGTTCCAGTTCTCAAATCTGCGGTTGTGCTTGGTTGAGGGGCAGTTTCAGGCAAATCCACGTCACTTGTGTCCCTCAAAAAACCAGAACCCGGCCTTGCCGCGCCACCAATTTCCAGTGGCCCCGGAAAAGCTTCCTCATTAAAAATATAATCATCCCCATCATCCTCCTCGTCCTCCTCCTCCTCTTCGCCCGCTACCTCGTCCTGTACACTGCCCTGGCCAGACAATGGCTGACTGTCATCAAGGCTTTCCTCTTCCTCAGCTGCAGACGCCTGATCCTTTATGTGCGTCAAACTTTGCATCAGCAGACGCATTAGGGGGATGCTCATGCTTATTATGGCGTTGTCTGCACTAACCAGCCGTGTGCATTCCTCAAAACACTGAAGGACTTGACACATGTCTTGAATCTTCGACCACTGCACACCTGACAACTCCATGTCTGCCATCCTACTGCCTGCCCGTGTATGTGTATCCTCCCACAAAAACATAACAGCCCGCCTCTGTTCACACAGTCTCTGAAGCATGTGCAGTGTTGAGTTCCACCTTGTTGCAACGTCTATGATTAGGCGATGCTGGGGAAGGTTCAAAGAACGCTGATAGGTCTGCATACGGCTGGAGTGTACGGGCGAACGGCGGATATGTGAGCAAAGTCCACGCACTTTGAGGAGCAGGTCGGATAACCCCGGATAACTTTTCAGGAAGCACTGCACCACCAGGTTTAAGGTGTGAGCCAGGCAAGGAATGTGTTTCAGTTGGGAAAGGGAGATGGCAGCCATGAAATTCCTTCCGTTATCACTCACTACCTTGCCTGCCTCAAGATCTACAGTGCCCAGCCACGACTGCGTTTCTTTCTGCAAGAACTCGGACAGAACTTCCGCGGTGTGTCTGTTGTCGCCCAAACACTTCATAGCCAATACAGCCTGCTGACGTTTGCCAGTAGCTGCCCCATAATGGGAGACCTGGTGTGCAACAGTGGCAGCTGCGGATGGAGTGGTTGTGCGACTGCGGTCTGTGGACGAGCTCTCGCTTCTGCAGGAGGACGAAGAGGAGGAGGAGGGGGTGCGAACGGCTACAGCCAATTGTTTCCTAGACCGTGGGCTAGGCAGAACTGTCCTAAACTTGCTGTCCCCTGTGGACCCTGCATCCACCACATTTACCCAGTGTGCCGTGATGGACACGTAACGTCCCTGGCCATGCCTACTGGTCCATGCATCTGTTGTCAGGTACACCTTTGTGCTCACAGATTGCCTGAGTGCATGGACGATGCGCTCTTTAACATGCTAGTGGAGGGCTGGGATGGCTTTTCTGGAAAAAAAGTGTCGACTGGGTAGCTCGTAGCGTGGTACAGCGTAGTCCATCAGGGCTTTGAAAGCTTCGCTTTCAACTAACCGGTAGGGCATCATCTCTAACGAAATTAGTCTAGCTATGTGTGCGTTCAAACCCTGTGTATGCGGATGCGAGGCTAAGTACTTCCTTTTTCTAACCATAGTCTCATGTAGGGTGAGCTGGACTGGAGAGCTGGAGATCGTGGAACTAGCGGGGGTGCCGGTGGACATGGCAGACTGAGAGACGGTGGGAGATGGTATTGTTGCCACCGGTGCCCTAGATGCAGTGTTTCCTACTACGAAACTGGTGATTCCCTGACCCTGACGGCTTTGGCCTGGCAAAGAAACCTGCACAGATACTGCAGGTGGTGCGGAAAATGGTGGCCCTACACTGCCGGAAAGGATGTTGCGTTGCTGACTAGTTTCATTGGCCGAGGGTGCTACAACCTTAAGGGACGTTTGGTAGTTAGTCCAGGCTTGCAAATGCATGGTGGTTAAATGTCTATGCATGCAACTTGTATTGAGACTTTTCAGATTCTGTCCTCTGCTTAAGGTAGTTGAACATTTTTGACAGATGACTTTGCGCTGATCAATTGGATGTTGTTTAAAACAATGCCAGACTGCACTCTTTCTAGCATCGGATACCTTTTCAGGCATTGCAGACTGAGCTTTAACCGGATGGCCACGCTGTCCTCCAACAGGTTTTAGCTTTGCCACGCGTTTTGGGCAAGATACGGGCCCGGCAGATGGAACCTGTTGCGATGTTGATGCCTGCTGCGGCCCCTCCTCCTCCGCTTCAGAACTGCTGCCGCCTGCACCCTGTTCCCCCAATGGCTGCCAATCGGGGTCAAGAACTGGGTCATCTATTACCTCTTCTTGTAGCTCGTGTGCAACTTCGTCTGTGTCACCGTGTCGGTCGGTGGTATAGCGTTCGTGATGGGGCAACATAGTCTCATCAGGGTCTGATTCTTGATCAGCACCCTGCGAGGGCAATGTTGTGGTCTGAGTCAAAGGACCAGCATAGTAGTCTGGCTGTGGCTGTGCATCAGTGCACTCCATGTCAGATTCAACTTGTAATGGGCATGGACTGTTAACTGCTTCACTTTCTAAGCCAGGGACGGTATGTGTAAAGAGCTCCATGGAGTAACCCGTTGTCGCCTGCTGCATTCTTCTCTGTTGTTGTTTTTGCTGAAGAGGACAAGGAAGCGACTTGTCCCTGACCGTGAACATCCACTAACGACGCGCTGCTTTGACATTTACCAGTTTCACGAGAGGAGGCAAAAGAGCTAGAGGCTGAGTCAGCAAGATAAGCCAAAACTTGCTCTTGCTGCTCCGGCTTTAAAAGCGGTTTTCCTACTCCCAGAAAAGGGAGCGCTCGAGGCCTTGTGTAGCCAGACGACGAACCTGGCTCCACAGCTCCAGACTTAGGTGCAATATTTTTTTTCCCACGACCAGCTGATGCTCCACCACTACCACTACCCTCATTACCAGCTGACAATGAATGCCCCCGGCCACGACCTCTTCCACCATACTTCCTCATTGTTTTAAAAACGTAAACAAACTAACGGTATTTGTTGCTGTCACACAAATTACACGGTGAGCTATAACTTCAGTATGATTTAGCTACCCCTTTACAGGTGAGTGAGACCACAACGAAAATCAGGCACAATGTTACACACTCTGTTGTTGGTGGCAACAAATGAGAGAGATGCCACACACGCAGGACTGTCACTGAAGCACAAATGTAAATATTAATCTCCCACTGATTTGATTTTTTTTTTTTTTTTTCAGGGAGACTTTAGGAAAAAAAAAAATAGAATAAAATGATTTCTTCAGGAAGAATTTAGAAACCAAAGAAAATAAAATGATTTTTTCAGGGAGAATTTAGAAAACAAATAAAACAAAAAAAGGCTTTCTATGGCCCACTGAGTGAGAGATGACGCACACAGGAGTCAGGAGTGGCACACAAGCCCAGAGGCCAATATTTATCTCCCACTGATTGATGTAGTGATTTTTTCAGGTAGATTTTGGAACCCAAATCAAGCTAAAAAAAATAATAGGCTTTCTATGGCCCACAATTGGAGAGAGAGAGACAGATGGCACACCCAGGAGTCAAGACTGGCACACAAGCAGAAAGGGCAATATTAATCTCCCACTGATTTGTTTTTTTTGTTTTTTTTTCAGGGAGACTTTAGGAAAAAAAAAATAGAATAAAATGATTTTTTCAGGAAGAATTTAGAAACCAAATAAAATAAAATGATTTTTTCAGGGAGAATTTAGAAAACAAATAAAACAAAAAAAGGCTTTCTATGGCCCACTGAGTGAGAGATGACGCACACAGGAGTCAGGAGTGGCACACAAGCCCAGAGGCCAATATTTATCTCCCACTGATTGATGTAGTGATTTTGTCAGGTAGATTTTGGAACCCAAATCAAGCTAAAAAAATAATAGGCTTTCTATGGCCCACAATTGGAGAGAGAGAGAGAGATGGCACACCCAGGAGTCAAGACTGGCACACAAGCAGAAAGGGCAATATTAATCTCCCACTGATTTGTTTTTTTTTTTTTTTTTCAGGGAGACTTTAGGAAAAAAAAAATAGAATAAAATGATTTTTTCAGGAAGAATTTAGAAACCAAATAAAATAAAATGATTTTTTCAGGGAGAATTTAGAAAACAAATAAAACAAAAAAAGGCTTTCTATGGCCCACTGAGTGAGAGATGACGCACACAGGAGTCAGGAGTGGCACACAAGCCCAGAGGCCAATATTTATCTCCCACTTTTTTTTTTTTGTTCCAGGGAAAATTTATAAACCCAATAAAAAAAATAATAAATAGGCTTTCTATGGCCCACTATCTGAGAGACAGAGAGAGATGGCACGCTTAGGACTGGCACACAAGCCCAAAGGCCAATATTAATCTCCCTTTTTTTTTAAGGGAGAATTTATAAAACCAAAAAAAAAAAAATAAATAGGCTTTCTATGGCCCACTATCTGAGAGAGAGAGATGGCACGCTTAGGACTGGCACACGAGCCCAAAGGCCAATATTAATCTCCCACTGATTGATTTATTGATTTTTTCAGGTAGAATTTAGAACCCAAATAAAGCAAAAAAAAAAAAAAAAAAGGGCTTTCTATGGCCCACTGAGTGAGTGATGATGCACACAGGAGTCAGGAGTGGCACACAAGCCCTGAGGCCAATATTTTTCTCCCACTGATTGATGTAGTGATTTTTTCAGGTAGATTTTAGAACCAAAATCAAGCAAAAAAATAAATAGGCTTTCTATGGCCCACTGAGTGAGTGATGATGCATACAGGAGTCAAGAGTGGCACACAAGCCCTGAGGCCAATATTTTTCTCCCACTGATTGATGTAGTGATTTTTTCAGGTAGATTTTATAACCCAAATCAAGCAAAAAAATAAATAGGTTTTCTATGGCCCACTGAGTGAGAGATGACACAGACAGGGATGGCACTCTAGCAGAAATGTCAATCTTAATCTCCCACAAAAAAAAAAAAAAAAAACAGGGAGTGTCCTTCAATTACTATCTCCCTGCAGTAATCTCAGCCAGGTATGGCAGGCAGCAATAAGGAGTGGACTGATGCACAAATTAAATAAAAAGTGTGTACAAACCAAAAAGATAGCTGTGCAGAAAGGAAGGAACAAGAGGATTTGTGCTTTGAAAAAAGCAGTTGGTTTGCACAGCGGCGTACACACAGCAATGCAGCTATCAGGGAGCCTTCTAGGGCAGCCCAATAAGCTACAGCGCTGAGGGGGAAAAAAAAAAAATGTAGCTTCCACTGTCCCTGCACACCGAAGGTGGTGTTGGGCAGTGGAAATCGCTACAGCACAAGCGGTTTGGTGGTTAATGGACCCTGCCTAACGCTATCCCTGCTTCTGACGAAGCGGCAGCAACCTCTCCCTAAGCTCAGATCAGCAGCAGTAACATGGCGGTCGGCGGGAACTCCCCTTTATAGCCCCTGTGACGCCGCAGACAGCAAGCCAATCACTGCAATGCCCTTCTCTAAGATGGTGGGGACCAGGACCTATGTCATCACGCTGCCCACACTCTGCGTTTACCTTCATTGGCTGAGAAATGGCGCTTTTCGCGTCATTGAAACGCGACTTTCGCGCGAAAGTCGCGTACCGCATGGCCGACCCCGCACAGGGGTCGGATCGGGTTTCATGAAACCCGACTTTGCCAAAAGTCGGCGACTTTTGAAAATGAACGACCCGTTTCGCTCAACCCTAGTCACCACCCATCTTGAAAAGTTTTCCCCCTCCCATATACTAATGTGCCACAAACAGGAAGATGATATCACCAACTGTTCCCATTTTATTTAGGGGTATCCCTATAAATGGCCCACCCTATACATGGCCCACCCTGTATTGTGAACATTGACAATCTCAATCTCCTTTACGCCATGACTTTTTTCAACTGTTCCAGCCCAGAAAATAATACACTGTATAGCACAGGAGTTGCATGCCTTTGCTAGTTGTGTAGGTGACATCTTGGCCAAGAGCAGCTATGAAATAAACACCGACTTTTATAATATATATGATTTGTTGGTAGACTGGTGTGAGCATTGACAGTTTTCATATAAAACCATGGAGCAGCTTGTAAGCATCCACTACATAACTATTACTCCATTACGGAAGAGGCTTCTTGTTTAATGCAAAGTATATGTGACAAGATTTTTATTCCTCCGGTTACAGATATAATGATTGGATGTGTCCTAATGTCTTTTCTTTCCTATAATCATTATTTTCTGTGTCAGATTCAGACTGACATGATCTATGATTTCCTTCTCTTCCAGATGCACATTGAGTGTCACCCTTGAACAGGCTCTTATTCTCGCACGGAGTCACGGACTGCCTCCCCGGTACATCATGCAAGCAACAGATGTCATGAGAAAACAGGTTTGTTAGACATTCAGTCAACTGATCAACAATAACTCCCCGCTGATAATTAATTCCCAGATTGCCATGCTAGCTTCATCTAAGTAAAGAGTTTGCTGTCCAAAAAAGCTGCGCTGACATTAAAGGCACACCTGCTCACTTTTGATACAAATCAATATTTTTTAATGCCATTACACTTTCATCAAGCAATACTGTTCTCTGATTTATTATCAGAATAAGCACTCGCTTGGCATCTGCTGTGTTGGCTTGGGTTAAGGCCACATAGAGACAAAAATATATAAAAAAGGTGCAAAAATGGAGAGCGTGGATTATTTTTGTGGTGCTGGGAGACATCTATTCAGTATGATGTGGCATTATTATGGCAGGGGACAATAGCATTGTAAATATTGTCCGTATGCGGTCCATTTTTTAAGGATCGCAAATACGGACATATACACACCCATTGTACTCAGCAGTGATGCACATGTCCGGATTTTCATACGGACTGTGTGTCCATGTGAGAAAACTGCAGACATGTCAATTTTTTTTGTGCAGCACAGACAAATGTGTGATGTGCATGTGCACACTGATGACACAAAGATGACATCTGTGTGTCATCAGCGTGACACGTATCGACCCTTGGGAAAAAGCGGTACAGTTCGCTCTGTTCCCTGGCACTGGCCGGCTGCCCTCATCATTGTCTCCTAGTCACGCTGATCTCAATGATGCGAGTTGTACTCAGCAGCAGCTGTGTACCTCCTCTGTAAAATAAATAAATACAAAAATTGTTGTGGGCTCCCCTCAATTTTCATCACCAGCAGAGGAAAAGCCCACGTTTGAGGGCTAATGTTAATAACCCAGGGACAAGGGACAATAACCCATATTTTTCCCAGGCTATTAATAACAGCCCACATCTGTTTGCTTAGCCTTTCCTGGTGAAGTTACGAGGGACCCCAGAAATAGTGGCATAGTGTCCCCCTATAAATTTAAACAAGCAAAGCCTAAACAGACAGCTGTGGGTTGATATTAATAGCCTGGGAAGAGGGGTCAGAGATATTGCCCCGCCTCCCCCGGTTGCCAACATCAGTCCTCAGCCGCACCAGAAATGGCGCATCCATAAGAGCCTCGCTCTTCCCACTTGCCCTATGACAGAGGCAAGTGGGGTAATAGCCTTGGGGGGGTTGATGTCACCTTTGTATTGACAGATTACATCAAGTCCAGGAGTTAGTAATGGAGAGGTGTCTATAAGACACCTCTCCATTACTAAACCCATAGTCATATTGTAAATAAACACAGATCAAGAATAAAAGTCCTTTATTTAAAATAATACAAAAGACCATGTTTAACACATTTATTTAAGATTAAAAAACATATTTATACTCACCTTACGCCCATTCCATTGAAGCCCACATCCCCTGTAAAAAAAGCAAAAAAATAAACAACCATATCCCTCAACTGTCCGACATACTGTCCCACGCTGTAATCCATCTAAGAGATAAGTGCTTTACAACGTGGACAGTGCCATGATATGACCATCCAGACTGAAGAGCAGGATAGACTGAGGTGCTGCGAGCACAGCTACAGTGAAGAGCAGTGATGCCATAGAGTTCACTGCCGTTCATTAACTGTGTTCCGTCACTTCACTGTGAGCAGCACAATGAACTGCGGTGACCTCAATGAGATCATCAGGAGCACCATGAATTTTCTTTATTTAGAGATTTCTTTATTGAATTATTTATTTTACACAGGAGGTACACAGCTGCTGCTAAGTACTACTCCAAACATTGTCTCCTGGTCACGCTGAGATCAGTGCATGTGACACAGACGGCACACGAATGTAACACACAGACAGCAAACACAGACACACTGAGCACACAGACTGCACACCGGTTTCGCATACGCACACATGGACACAGAGTACCATGAGTCTCACCAGTACTGGTTTTTCCTGTACAGGAATTACCAGGACGTGTGAAGGAGGCCTTATGATGTATGATAAGGAAAAGTATGACTTATCTGTTTTTATTTAGTTTCCCTTTATGATAGGGAGGAAAAAAAATGTTTTACCCCTGAAATTGGTAGCATTTGCATTTGGTGGCATTTTGATGAAAAGGAAATAATAGATTAAGTTATTGCCAAGCCCAAGCAATATATGGAAGTACTTCTTCTGCCAAAGTGAAAGCCACTGTGTAGTTGGGGTAACATTATAGAGGAGGATCCGGGTCTTTTGGGGCATATGGAAGGGGATTTCACGATTAACCCTTGGTAGTGTTGTTGGCTGAGCTAGCACTTCTCCAGGCACATGACAACAGATCTGTACAGCTGACATGTGCCCGCAACAGCAGCGGATGGAAACGCGATCCACCCGCAGCTATTAACTAGTTAAATGCCCCCAGAGGAAGCTATTGTGCGAAACGCGCGTCAGGGCCTCCTCTTCCACGTACTATTACAGGTTGGTTCTCAGGATATTAGGATAATTACTTATGCAGCATTTATATTACATGGGATTCTCATCTTATATATTTATCTGTATGCTGCACTGTGTACTTCCCGATGTGTGAAGCTCCCTTTAAACTTAGCCCTGCTTTCATGAGCCTTGCACCTATGTGAAACATACTTTGTGTGAAGTCTTCTTTTATCCGATACTTCTTATATATATTTATTGATTATTATACTCTCTCACACATTCTGTAGTTTCTAGATTATATTTATGGATATTACATATTAAATTGCATATATTTTCTATCTTCATCGACTTCCCAAGATAGGAGTAGTGTACATCTCTTTGTTGCCTATGTATTTAATATTGGTATGGTTATCAGTACGTGGCACTAGTGTGTAGCCTTTTTCTTGTTTTTTGCATCTTTCATTATTATTTTTGTTAGTGCTGTTCTTCTATTTTATACATATGCTTCAATAAATATTTAATTTTAGCTCTAGTGTCCATTTTTCTTTTGGTTCCTAACTAGTTAAATGCCGCCGTCAATCTCCGGCAGCGACATTTAACTTGCACTTACCGGAAGCCCGTCATAAATCCCACCCATCGGTGACCCTGTCACTTGAATGCGGGTCACCAATGGGTCGGCAGGACAACAAGAGGTCTGAAGCAGACCTCCATGTTTGTCATGGCTGGATTGCTTAGAGCGCCACCCTATGGTCGGCGCTCACAGCAAGTGAGCATGTCTGCTACACACAAGTGATCTGATCATTGCCAGTATGTAGCAGACGTGATCGAAATGCTGCAGCTTCTAGTCTCCATTGGAGACTATTGAAGCATGCAAAAAGTTTAAAAAAAATGTTCTTAAAAATATTTAAAAAATAAAAAAATGTAAAAGTTCAAATTAATGCCCTTTCGCCCCATTCAAAATAAAACAATAAAAAATAAATCAAATATTCACATATTTGGTATCTATCAATATAAAAAAAGAATTAACCCAATCGCTAAACGGTGTAATCCCTCACCCTGCCCCATATCATGAAAAATAGCGCCTTTTTTTTAAACAAAGTTTGAAATTTTTTTTCAACACTTAAATTAAAAAGATCCTAGACATGTTTGGTGTCAACAAACTCATAATGAGCTGTAGAATCATAATGGCAGATCGGTTTTAGCATTTAGCAAACATGGTAAAAAAATTAAAAAAAATTATGGGATTGCAATTTTTTCACCACACTTGGAATTTGCTTACCATTTTCCAGTACACAGTATGTTAAAACCAATGGTGTCATAGAAAAAGTACAACTTTTTCCGCACAAAACAAGCCCTCGCATGTCCATATTGACCAAAAACTAAAAAAGTTATGGCTCTGGGAAGAACGGGAGCAAAAAACTGAAATACCCCCAGTATTTGACTTATTTGACTAATATGAAGCTACTGTAAAACCTCAAGAAAATCGATCTTTAACATTTCAAACAGTCATTTAGCATCCAATTAACTTTAACCCCCAAACAGTTGTGCCTGTGGAGTTTCCTCTACCCATGGCAACTTAACTGGACATTTTAGTGATTTATATTATAAAACTGGTTCAGAATCTTTGGAAAAGAACATCCTGCTGACATCAGCACTTATTGTAATGGATACACCACTAATGCAATTTTTGGCAATGTCTGTAAACGCTGATCATTTAATCAATAGTCTTGGCTTTGATCAAAACATACTTCAGTAAATCTGTTTTAAAAGCAGCGAAGCTTTGGGTGGTTTATATTTTAGTACAGAGTTTAACTGTTTCATTTAATTACTAGAAACTGTCATCTATATATCCTGAATGAAGCTGCAGAGTAATCAGGAATAATTAGTATCAGCACTTTGTTATAGTCACAGTGAACCCTTAACAACGTCTGCCATAGAAAATCCCAATCATGCTTTCCAGAGAACAGTGACATCACAATCATGTTAGCATCACTTCCAGGGCCCTATAGCATCTCATTGCATGGGTCATCCTCCCAGGTCAATGTTAGGTTCCTGCACTTAAACGTTTAGTCTCAAAATCACATTATTTTTCACAAAGCACAGTAAATACACATTTATTTTTAAACCCTTCCAAATGGTGTGAAATTGCGCAAAAACATAATTCCACAATTGTCTTTTGGGTTTTGTTTTTACAGTATGCATTGTGTGGCAAAATAATGTGGCAATATGATTCTTTAGATCAGTAAAATTACAGAAACACCAAACTGCTGTAGGGACTGTAGTTTGCTATCCCTAAAGCTAGGGGCACCCTAGCTATCCCTACTCCCTAGATTACTTCTAATGGTGAAGATGCTTGGGTCACGTACGATGTTGAGCTCCTGAATCCGCCCATATCTGTCCTCTCCCCTACGCAGGGAAAAGGGTAGTAGTGGTATATAAGAATACACAAACCAGACTAACAAAGGAAGACGCACAGGGATAAATGAATATACCAATCATATGAATATGCACTCACAAACAACAGAGTGGAACACTGGGAAGTAAAAGGAAAGAACAACCAAATAGGAGAGGGTGAGTCTATGCACACAGACAAGTCATCGAGCAACAGTGTCCTGAACAACACTCCAATCTCCTCCTCAAAAATACCTCCAACTCCACACCAGGCAGTATAAAACTAACGCTGGCAATTCTGATTGCCAGAGGTGAGTATATATAGCAGAGGGAAGTGGCCAACACCAAACAGCTGAGATCATCAAAGCAGGAAAGCTCCAGGATCTATCAACTAAACAGATTAAACCTGTACTGCTAGCAAAACCCTTCAACATTTAATATGATGGTGTGATGCTTCTAATCAGAGCAGTAGTATGTGGAAGGAGACATCATGGTCTTTTGGCCCCTCTCTGTTACGGTTAACCCGTGAAAACAATTAGGTGAAAATCAAACAGCCCCCCGGTTGCCATGGTAACTCATCAATGCCCCATGATCACGTTGCAGGGGATGATTGGAGTCGAGCCTTGCCCTTTAAACATTGAAGGCAGAGATTGACAGTGGTATTTTAACAGTGAACAGCAATGATCATGGTTCAGCTCCAGCCTCTGATCTTAGAAACAGATGCAGGCTAGAAAAAATAGCCGACATCAGACATGTTTGAAGAAAGCTCAGCTACCATACAGTTTTGTCTGGACTTGATGGACATATTAACTATGTAATTATATATCACTCCTCTCAGCCCCACTGAATACAGTATCCTCCTGCAGAATGTCACTCCTCTAATCTTCCTCTATGTACAGCCTATTGCAGTACACTACTCCTCTCAGCCTTCTATACATACAGTCCCATCCTGCAGTACATCAATCCTCTCAGCTCATCTTTATACATCCCCATCCTATAGAACAACAGTCCTCCCAGCCCCCATATACAGTGACGTCACCAAGTTTATCTGCTTTTCAGGTGTACTATTGATTTATGAAATACAATTTAAAACAAAGGCTTAATTACCTAACTAAGAAAACCATGGGTATGTGTAATCTGCATAGTCATATTAATTAAAAGAACATAAACAATATTACCTTAAACACTATTAATAACGGCTGTAAAGAACAGAAAATGAGTAATAGCCATATTTGGGTTATTACACATGCAGTTGAGCTGATTACGACCTGAATACTTGAGGCTTATATTTCATAAAACTTAATTGTAGTTAGTTAAAGTGCATTATAAAAAGCATTACCATCTCTCTCATCTATGGAAGTGGACTAAGTAGAGACTTTATTCTAACCATACATCACAGGGAATCTGCACTTTCCACTACAATGTTAATATAAGGAACAAGTCTATCATATGACCCGTTGGGTATCTTGCTATTCATCATTTACCAGCATGTCCTTGGAAAAGCTCCATTAATTCAAGAAAATGTATAATGCATGTGAATTCTCATCAGTTATGTACTCCTGCTCCAATCACTCCTTCTCTGTCAAGCAGAGAGTCATTTTCTTTAACTAGTAATATTCTTCTAAGCATTTCTGTAACTAGAAACTTGCCCCAGGGCAAGATTTGGACTACCCCCAACCATCTCTCACTAGCATTTTGATCAGATTCATAGGCTCCAGATACCAAGAAATCTGACAAAATCATGACAATAAGATATTTTTTCACATAATATGCTTAAACATTAGTCATATAGTTACAGAATAATAGATTTTATCCCCATACTATTACTGAACAAAACCCATTATATCAAGAACAATATACCAATAATTCTATATGTAAGAAACAAGTAATGCTACCACACCATTATATATTACTACCACATAGTGTTTGAATATAACCACCATCCTGTTACTGAACAAAACCCACTGTACTAAGACCAGTATACCAATATTACCACATTGATGGAAAAATACCTCCACACCATGACCAGAACACAAATTACCACCACACAGTGACCAAATAATATCATCATTCTAATTATTAAGAATTGCAATACTAACGTAATGTTACCCCATACAATGACCATCTGGTGAAAGGTATTAGTATTTACATATAGGAAACTCCAGATACTCACCAGTGATGTCTCAAATTGAAGTCCTTCATCTCCGCTTTTCTTCTTCATCCATGTAGATAACTATGGCTTCTTCTAGCCAGGACATGTCTTTGCAAAATGTAACACACAAATATCTATGGCTGATCACTTCTAGAGCACCATCCCCACTTCTACAGTAACATTAACTCTCTTTTTCTCACAGTAGCAGCATCCCCAAAACTAAAATACAATACAGTAGTGATGTTCCCCTATGTGTCCGTTGTACAGTAGTGATGATTATGTCTCCTTTTATGTCCAGTTACATTTCTCCACCATGGCACTCCTACAAAAGTATTGTTCACTCATTTTGGTGCCAATATAATATTATTATAACAATAGTATATAATATTTAACTTTGTGGCCCCATCTAGTATAATGCCCCCCTATGTAATAATATATATATATATATATTATAGGGGGATATTATTACTATACATATATAGTAATAATATCCCCCTATCTGTCTGTCACATATTAATGATATCCTACAATTCTGGCCCCCATAAGATAATAGTGTCCTCCAATTTTGATATTGTGCCCCCATTATGCCCCCCGCGATCTGCTCCCACAGTGCTCCACTACTATTAAATTAAAAAGACCAAATCTCTCACCTGTCCCCACACACGCCAAATGGCTCTATTGTTGTCTTCCTCTTTGTCCCAGCTGGCTCCCCACCCAACACTTCCCCTTTGGGGGGTCTAAATCTGTAGAGCATGCCGATATCCTGTTGCAGGCAACTTAATGATGTCATGTCATGCCGTTGTCACAGTATAAGCCCCGAGGCATGCCCTGCAGCTGTGGGCCTCTGCTAGGCCAGCAACAGTAGAGTAAGTGTAGGGGAGGGAGACAGTGGTTCTCTGCTCTACAATAGTTTTCAACTGGAAGTCCCAATGAGCCCCCTCACTCACCGTCCCGGTTGCAGTGGCACAATCTGTGACTGCGATCATTAAACCTCTGCTTCTAATGCATGTAGTGGAAGGATTGCACAATCTGTAGAAAACTTGAATTATTAGACCTGATAAAATTGTGCTCTTTTGCTGTATATTAATGATTATGTCATGTACATTATTATCTTGTTTTGGTTTCTTTTACATTGCAGGGAGCAAGGGTTCAGAACACTGCTAAGAATTTGGGTGTTAGGGACAGGACACCAACATCTGCTCCAAGGTACAGTATGAAAGCACTATAACTGATATCATAGGCACTTACATATGGTGTGGCCATTTGCACTTAGGACCCAGGAAATGAAATCATGATTTTATACACATAACTAATGAAGATAAAATGTATTGATGTACTGATCAGGCTCCTATGTCTTGGTGGAAATAACGACTTTGTGAGGGGGGATCTTATCCCAATGGAGAGGGACGTATGAGCAGAGCTTTAGCATACATTAGGAAACTATCCATTTTAGGTGAGTTGTATCCGGTTGTCAATTGTCTTCTATTGTAGAGAAAACTGAATCTGTCTGGATACTGCCCTTCAACTGGACAGAAGAAAAGGACATTGATTCATTTTTCAGTCCAATTGCTAAATGTGCCACAATTTGTACCAAAAACTGTCCTTCATGACTTATGCAATATTTATTATGCTTTTAGACACTTTCTGTGTCTTGTCCAACAATGGGGCATGACCTGTTGGAGCGCGCTCATTGATTAAATGTGACACGGAACACCAACTAATAAGTGGTATAAGCCTAAGGGACACACAGAGAGATTTACCAAGATCATCGAACAGCGTGAATCACTTTAATAAATTTTGCGCATTTTAAAAGGAGTCTGTTAGCAGACCATTGTTTTCCACATCCGGAAAACAAATGGAAAACAAGTAGGTTAGAAGGTGCACTGAACTGTTGGGCAACACCAAAGGTGCACCGAGCTCCTGTGCTTAGTCTGAACAGTCATTTTTAGATGTCAGAGTCCCTTTAAAGGGAACATGTCATCTTCAAATACGGTGTTTACCTGCAGATATAGTAATGCGGCTTACTAGAGGCATGGCTATAGGGAAAAAGTGAAGTCATATTCTCCATGCAGCTGCAGACTTGCAGTCATCGGGGAGGTGCAGGGGGCTGCTACAGTCACCACTCACTACACATAGAGTGCAGTGTCATCATTCCCCCCCCCCCCGCACACTGATTGTCAGCCTGCTGTGCCGCGTGTGTGCAGAGATAGCTGTCATTCAATGTGGCGGGGAAAGTTAACAGCACTATCACTGTGTAGAGAGTTGTGAGTGTTACAGCTTATTACAGCGCCCCAATGACTGGAAGTGAGCAACTGCAGGCAGAATATAACTTCATTTTCTCTGTGTAGCCACAATTACAGTATGCCAACCAGACTAGATCTGTAGCCGCACTTACAGTAAGCCGACCAGACTAGATCTGTAGCCGCACTTACAGTAAGCCGACCAGACTAGATCTGTAGCCGCACTTACAGTAAGCCGACCAGACTAGATCTGTAGCCGCACTTACAGTAAGCCGACCAGACTAGATCTGTAGCCGCACTTACAGTAAGCCGACCAGACTAGATCTGTAGCCGCACTTACAGTAAGCCGACCAGACTAGATCTGTAGCCGCACTTACAGTAAGCCGACCAGACTAGATCTGTAGCCGCACTTACAGTAAGCCGACCAGACTAGATCTGTAGCCGCACTTACAGTAAGCTGACCAGACTAGATCTGTAGCCGCACTTACAGTAAGCCGACCAGACTAGATCTGTAGCCGCACTTACAGTAAGCTAACCAGACTAGATCTGTAGCCGCACTTACAGTAAGCCGACCAGACTAGATCTGTAGCCGCACTTACAGTAAGCCGACCAGACTAGATCTGTAGCCGCACTTACAGTAAGCCGACCAGACTAGATCTGTAGCCGCACTTACAGTAAGCCGACCAGACTAGATCTGTAGCCGCACTTACAGTAAGCCGACCAGACTAGATCTGTAGCCGCACTTACAGTAAGCCGACCAGACTAGATCTGTAGCCGCACTTACAGTAAGCCGACCAGACTAGATCTGTAGCCGCACTTACAGTAAGCCGACCAGACTAGATCTGTAGCCGCACTTACAGTAAGCCGACCAGACTAGATCTGTAGCCGCACTTACAGTATGCCGACCAGACTAGATCTCTAGCCGCACTTACAGTAAGCCGACCAGACTAGATCTGTAGCCGTATTTACATTAAGCCGACCAGGCTAGATCTGTAGCCGCACTTACAGTAAGCCGACGAGACTAGATCTGTAGCCGCACTTACAGTAAGCCGACCAGACTAGATCTGTAGCCGTATTTACAATAAGCCGACCAGACTAGATCTGTAGCCGCACTTACAGTAAGCCGACGAGACTAGATCTGTACCCTCACTTACAGTAAGCCGACGAGACTAGATCTGTAGCCGCACTTACAGTAAGCCGAGCAGACTAGATCTGTAGCCGCACTTACAGTAAGCCGACCAGACTAGATCTGTAGCCGCACTTACAGTATGCCGACCAGACTAGATCTGTAGCCGCACTTACAGTAAGCCGAGCAGACTAGATCTGTAGCCGCACTTACAGTAAGCCGACCAGACTAGATCTGTAGCCGCACTTACAGTAAGCCGAGCAGACTAGTTCTGTAGACGCACTTACAGTAAGCCGACCAGACTAGATCTGTAGCCGCACTTACAGTAAGCCGACCAGACTAGTTCTGTAGACGCACTTACAGTATGCCGACTAGACTAGATCTGTAGCCGCACTTACAGTAAGCCGACCAGACTAGATCTGTAGCCGCACTTACAGTATGCCGACCAGACTAGATCTGTAGCCGCACTTACAGTAAGCCGACCAGACTAGATCTGTAGCCGCACTTACAGTAAGCCGACCAGACTAGATCTGTAGCCGCACTTACAGTAAGCCGACCAGACTAGATCTGTAGCCGCACTTACAGTAAGCCGACCAGACTAGATCTGTAGCCGCACTTACAGTAAGCCGACCAGACTAGATCTGTAGCCGCACTTACAGTATGCCGACCAGACTAGATCTCTAGCCGCACTTACAGTAAGCCGACCAGACTAGATCTGTAGCCGTATTTACAATAAGCCGACCAGGCTAGATCTGTAGCCGCACTTACAGTAAGCCGACGAGACTAGATCTGTAGCCGCACTTACAGTAAGCCGACCAGACTAGATCTGTAGCCGCACTTACAGTAAGCCGACAAGACTAGATCTGTAGCCGCACTTACAATAAGCCGACCAGACTAGATCTGTAGCCGCACTTACAGTAAGCCGACCAGACTAGATCTGTAGACGCACTTACAGTAAGCCGCCTAGACTAGATCTGTAGCCGCACTTACAGTAAGCCGACCAGACTAGATCTGTAGCCGCACTTACAGTAAGCCGACCAGACTAGATCTGTAGCCGCATTTACAATAAGCCGACCAGACTAGATCTGTAGCCGCACTTACATTATGCCGACCAGACTAGATCTGAACCCGCACTTACAGTAAACCGACCATACTAGATCTGTAGCCGCACTTACAGTAAGCCGACCAGACTAGATCTGAACCGGCACTTACAGTAAGCCGACCATACTAGATCTGTAGCTGCACTTACAGTAAGCCGACCAGACTAGATCTGTAGCCGCACTTACAATAAGCCGACCAGACTAGATCAGTAGCCGCACTTACAGTAAGCCGACCAGACTAGATCTGAACCGGCACTTACAGTAAGCCGACCATACTAGATCTGTAGATGCACTTACAGTAAGCCGACTAGACTAGATCTGTAGCCGCACTTACAGTAAGCCGACCAGACTAGATCTGTAGCCGCACTTACAGTAAGCCGACTAGACTAGATCTGTAGCCGCACTTACAGTAAGCCGACCAGAGTAGATCTGCAGCCGCACTTACAGTAAGCCGACTAGACTAGATCTGTAGCCGCACTTACAGTAAGCCGACCAGGCTAGATCTGTAGCCGCACTTACAGTAAGCCGACCAGACTAGATCTGTAGCCGCACTTACAGTAAGCCGACCAGACTAGATCTGTAGCCGCACTTACAGTAAGCCGACCAGACTAGATCTGTAGCCGCACGTACAGTAAGCCGACCAGACTAGATCTGTAGACGCACTTACAGTAAGCCGACTAGACTAGATCTGTAGCCACACTTACAGTAAGCCGACCATACTAGATCTGTAGCCGCACGTACAGTAAGCCGACCAGACTAGATCTGTAGCCGCACGTACAGTAAGCCGACCAGACTAGATCTGTAGACGCACTTACAGTAAGCCGACCAGACTAGATCTGTAGCCGCACTTACAGTAAGCCGACCAGACTAGATCTGTAGCCGCATTTACAATAAGCCGACCAGACTAGATCTGTAGCCGCACTTACAGTAAGCCGACCAGACTAGATCTGTAGCCGCACTTACAGTAAGCCGACCAGACTAGATCTGTAGCCGCACTTACAATAAGCCGACCAGACTAGATCTGTAGCCGCACTTACAGTAAGCCGACCAGACTAGATCTGTAGACGCACTTACAGTAAGCCGACCAGACTAGATCTGTAGCTGCACTTACAGTATGCCGACCAGACTAGATCTGAACCCGCACTTACAGTATGCTGACCAGACTAGATCTGTAGCTGCACTTACAGTAAGCCGACCAGACTAGATCTGAACCGGCACTTACAGTAAGCCGACCATACTGGATCTGTAGCTGCACTTACAGTAAGCCGACCAGACTAGATCTGTAGCCGCACTTACAGTAAGCCTACCAGACTAGATCTGTAGCCGCACTTACAGTATGCCGACCAGACTAGATATGAACCCGCACTTACAGTAAGCCGACCAGACTAGATCTGTAGCCGCACTTACAGTAAGCCGACCAGACTAGATCTGTAGCCGCACTTACAGTAAGCCGACCAGACTAGATCTGTTGCCGCACTTACAATAAGCCGACCAAACTAGATCTGTAGCCGCACTTACAGTAAGCCGACCAGACTAGATCTGTAGACGCACTTACAATAAGCCGACCAGACTAGATCTGTAGCCGCACTTACAGTAAGCCGACCAGACTAGATCTGTAGCTGCATTTACAGTAAACCGACCATACTAGATCTGTAGCCGCACTTACAGTAAGCCGACCAGACTAGATCTGTAGGCGCACTTACAGTATGCCGACCAGACTAGATCTGAACCGGCACTTACAGTAAGCCGACCATACTAGATCTGTAGCTGCACTTACAGTAAGCCGACCAGACTAGATCTGTAGCCGCACTTACAGTAAGCCGACCAGACTAGATCTGTAGATGCACTTACAGTAAGCTGACCATACTAGATCTGTAGCTGCACTTACAGTAAGCCGACCAGACTAGATCTGTAGCCGCACTTACAGTAAGCCGACCAGACTAGATCTGTAGCCGCACTTACAGTAAGCCGACCAGACTAGATCTGTAGCCGCACTTACAGTAAGCCGACCAGACTAGATCTGTAGCCGCACTTACAGTATGCCGACCAGACTAGATCTCTAGCCGCACTTACAGTAAGCCGACCAGACTAGATCTGTAGCCGTATTTACAATAAGCCGACCAGGCTAGATCTGTAGCCGCACTTACAGTAAGCCGACGAGACTAGATCTGTAGCCGCACTTACAGTAAGCCGACCAGACTAGATCTGTAGCCGCACTTACAGTAAGCCGACAAGACTAGATCTGTAGCCGCACTTACAATAAGCCGACCAGACTAGATCTGTAGCCGCACTTACAGTAAGCCGACCAGACTAGATCTGTAGACGCACTTACAGTAAGCCGCCTAGACTAGATCTGTAGCCGCACTTACAGTAAGCCGACCAGACTAGATCTGTAGCCGCACTTACAGTAAGCCGACCAGACTAGATCTGTAGCCGCATTTACAATAAGCCGACCAGACTAGATCTGTAGCCGCACTTACATTATGCCGACCAGACTAGATCTGAACCCGCACTTACAGTAAACCGACCAGACTAGATCTGTAGCTGCACTTACAGTAAGCCGACCAGACTAGATCTGAACCGGCACTTACAGTAAGCCGACCATACTAGATCTGTAGCTGCACTTACAGTAAGCCGACCAGACTAGATCTGTAGCCGCACTTACAATAAGCCGACCAGACTAGATCTGTAGCCGCACTTACAGTAAGCCGACCAGACTAGATCTGAACCGGCACTTACAGTAAGCCGACCATACTAGATCTGTAGATGCACTTACAGTAAGCCGACTAGACTAGATCTGTAGCCGCACTTACAGTAAGCCGACCAGACTAGATCTGTAGCCGCACTTACAGTATGCCGACTAGACTAGATCTGTAGCCGCACTTACAGTAAGCCGACTAGACTAGATCTGTAGCCGCACTTACAGTAAGCCGACCAGAGTAGATCTGCAGCCGCACTTACAGTAAGCCGACTAGACTAGATCTGTAGCCGCACTTACAGTAAGCCGACCAGGCTAGATCTGTAGCCGCACTTACAGTAAGCCGACCAGACTAGATCTGTAGCCGCACTTACAGTAAGCCGACCAGACTAGATCTGTAGCCGCACTTACAATAAGCCGACCAGACTAGATCTGTAGCCGCACGTACAGTAAGCCGACCAGACTAGATCTGTAGACGCACTTACAGTAAGCCGACTAGACTAGATCTGTAGCCACACTTACAGTAAGCCGACCATACTAGATCTGTAGCCGCACGTACAGTAAGCCGACCAGACTAGATCTGTAGCCGCACTTACAGTAAGCCGACTAGACTAGATCTGTAGCCGCACTTACAGTAAGCCGACTAGACTAGATCTGTAGCCGCACTTACAGTAAGCCGACCAGAGTAGATCTGCAGCCGCACTTACAGTAAGCCGACTAGACTAGATCTGTAGCCGCACTTACAGTAAGCCGACCAGGCTAGATCTGTAGCCGCACTTACAGTAAGCCGACCAGACTAGATCTGTAGCCGCACTTACAGTAAGCCGACCAGACTAGATCTGTAGCCGCACTTACAGTAAGCCGACCAGACTAGATCTGTAGCCGCACGTACAGTAAGCCGACCAGACTAGATCTGTAGACGCACTTACAGTAAGCCGACTAGACTAGATCTGTAGCCACACTTACAGTAAGCCGACCATACTAGATCTGTAGCCGCACGTACAGTAAGCCGACCAGACTAGATCTGTAGCCGCACGTACAGTAAGCCGACCAGACTAGATCTGTAGACGCACTTACAGTAAGCCGACCAGACTAGATCTGTAGCCGCACTTACAGTAAGCCGACCAGACTAGATCTGTAGCCGCATTTACAATAAGCCGACCAGACTAGATCTGTAGCCGCACTTACAGTAAGCCGACCAGACTAGATCTGTAGCCGCACTTACAGTAAGCCGACCAGACTAGATCTGTAGCCGCACTTACAATAAGCCGACCAGACTAGATCTGTAGCCGCACTTACAGTAAGCCGACCAGACTAGATCTGTAGACGCACTTACAGTAAGCCGACCAGACTAGATCTGTAGCTGCACTTACAGTATGCCGACCAGACTAGATCTGAACCCGCACTTACAGTATGCTGACCAGACTAGATCTGTAGCTGCACTTACAGTAAGCCGACCAGACTAGATCTGAACCGGCACTTACAGTAAGCCGACCATACTAGATCTGTAGCTGCACTTACAGTAAGCCGACCAGACTAGATCTGTAGCCGCACTTACAGTAAGCCTACCAGACTAGATCTGTAGCCGCACTTACAGTATGCCGACCAGACTAGATATGAACCCGCACTTACAGTAAGCCGACCAGACTAGATCTGTAGCCGCACTTACAGTAAGCCGACCAGACTAGATCTGTAGCCGCACTTACAGTAAGCCGACCAGACTAGATCTGTTGCCGCACTTACAATAAGCCGACCAAACTAGATCTGTAGCCGCACTTACAGTAAGCCGACCAGACTAGATCTGTAGACGCACTTACAGTAAGCCGAACAGACTAGATATGTAGCCGCACTTACAGTAAGCCGACCAGACTAGATCTGTAGCTGCATTTACAGTAAACCGACCATACTAGATCTGTAGCCGCACTTACAGTAAGCCGACCAGACTAGATCTGTAGGCGCACTTACAGTATGCCGACCAGACTAGATCTGAACCGGCACTTACAGTAAGCCGACCATACTAGATCTGTAGCTGCACTTACAGTAAGCCGACCAGACTAGATCTGTAGCCGCACTTACAGTAAGCCGACCAGACTAGATCTGTAGATGCACTTACAGTAAGCTGACCATACTAGATCTGTAGCTGCACTTACAGTAAGCCGACCAGACTAGATCTGTAGCCGCACTTACAGTAAGCCGACCAGACTAGATCTGTAGCCGCACTTACAGTAAGCCGACCAGACTAGATCTGTAGCCGCACTTACAGTAAGCCGACCAGACTAGATCTGTAGCCGCACTTACAGTATGCCGACCAGACTAGATCTCTAGTCGCACTTACAGTAAGCCGACCAGACTAGATCTGTAGCCGTATTTACAATAAGCCGACCAGGCTAGATCTGTAGCCGCACTTACAGTAAGCCGACGAGACTAGATCTGTAGCCGCACTTACAGTAAGCCGACCAGACTAGATCTGTAGCCGCACTTACAGTAAGCCGACAAGACTAGATCTGTAGCCGCACTTACAATAAGCCGACCAGACTAGATCTGTAGCCGCACTTACAGTAAGCCGACCAGACTAGATCTGTAGACGCACTTACAGTAAGCCGCCTAGACTAGATCTGTAGCCGCACTTACAGTAAGCCGACCAGACTAGATCTGTAGCCGCACTTACAGTAAGCCGACCAGACTAGATCTGTAGCCGCATTTACAATAAGCCGACCAGACTAGATCTGTAGCCGCACTTACATTATGCCGACCAGACTAGATCTGAACCCGCACTTACAGTAAACCGACCAGACTAGATCTGTAGCTGCACTTACAGTAAGCCGACCAGACTAGATCTGAACCGGCACTTACAGTAAGCCGACCATACTAGATCTGTAGCTGCACTTACAGTAAGCCGACCAGACTAGATCTGTAGCCGCACTTACAATAAGCCGACCAGACTAGATCTGTAGCCGCACTTACAGTAAGCCGACCAGACTAGATCTGAACCGGCACTTACAGTAAGCCGACCATACTAGATCTGTAGATGCACTTACAGTAAGCCGACTAGACTAGATCTGTAGCCGCACTTACAGTAAGCCGACCAGACTAGATCTGTAGCCGCACTTACAGTATGCCGACTAGACTAGATCTGTAGCCGCACTTACAGTAAGCCGACTAGACTAGATCTGTAGCCGCACTTACAGTAAGCCGACCAGAGTAGATCTGCAGCCGCACTTACAGTAAGCCGACTAGACTAGATCTGTAGCCGCACTTACAGTAAGCCGACCAGGCTAGATCTGTAGCCGCACTTACAGTAAGCCGACCAGACTAGATCTGTAGCCGCACTTACAGTAAGCCGACCAGACTAGATCTGTAGCCGCACGTACAGTAAGCCGACCAGACTAGATCTGTAGACGCACTTACAGTAAGCCGACTAGACTAGATCTGTAGCCACACTTACAGTAAGCCGACCATACTAGATCTGTAGCCGCACGTACAGTAAGCCGACCAGACTAGATCTGTAGCCGCACGTACAGTAAGCCGACCAGACTAGATCTGTAGACGCACTTACAGTAAGCCGACCAGACTAGATCTGTAGCCGCATTTACAATAAGCCGACCAGACTAGATCTGTAGCCGCACTTACAGTAAGCCGACCAGACTAGATCTGAACCGGCACTTACAGTAAGCCGACCAGACTAGATCTGTAGCCGCATTTACAATAAGCCGACCAGACTAGATCTGTAGCCGGACTTACAGTAAGCCGACCAGACTAGATCTGTAGCCGCACTTACAGTAAGCCGACCAGACTAGATCTGTAGCCGCACTTACAATAAGCCGACCAGACTAGATCTGTAGCCGCACTTACAGTAAGCCGACCAGACTAGATCTGTAGCCGCACTTACAGTAAGCCGACCAGACTAGATCTGTAGCTGCACTTACAGTATGCCGACCAGACTAGATCTGAACCCGCACTTACAGTATGCTGACCAGACTAGATCTGTAGCTGCACTTACAGTAAGCCGACCAGACTAGATCTGAACCGGCACTTACAGTAAGCCGACCATACTAGATCTGTAGCTGCACTTACAGTAAGCCGACCAGACTAGATCTGTAGCCGCACTTACAGTAAGCCTACCAGACTAGATCTGTAGCCGCACTTACAGTATGCCGACCAGACTAGATATGAACCAGCACTTACAGTAAGCCGACCAGACTAGATCTGTAGCCGCACTTACAGTAAGCCGACCAGACTAGATCTGTTGCCGCACTTACAATAAGCCGACCAAACTAGATCTGTAGCCGCACTTACAGTAAGCCGACCAGACTAGATCTGTAGACGCACTTACAGTAAGCCGACCAGACTAGATCTGTAGCCGCACTTACAGTAAGCCGACCAGACTAGATCTGTAGCTGCATTTACAGTAAACCGACCATACTAGATCTGTAGCCGCACTTACAGTAAGCCGACCAGACTAGATCTGTAGCCGCACTTACAGTATGCCGACCAGACTAGATCTGAACCGGCACTTACAGTAAGCCGACCATACTAGATCTGTAGCTGCACTTACAGTAAGCCGACCAGACTAGATCTGTAGCCGCACTTACAGTAAGCCGACCAGACTAGATCTGTAGATGCACTTACAGTAAGCTGACCATACTAGATCTGTAGCTGCACTTACAGTAAGCCGACCAGACTAGATCTGTAGCCGCACTTACAGTAAGCCGACCATACTAGATCTGTAGCTGCACTTACAGTAAGCCGACCAGACTAGATCTGTAGCCGCACTTACAGTAAGCCGACCATACTAGATCTGTAGCTGCACTTACAGTATGCCGACCAGACTAGATATGAACCCGCACTTACAGTAAGCCGACCAGACTAGATCTGTAGCTGCACTTACAGTAAGCCGACCAGACTAGTTCTGTAGCCGCACTTACAGTAAGCCGACCAGACTAGATCTGTAGCCGCACTTACAGTAAGCCTACCAGACTAGATCTGTAGCCGCACTTACAATAAGCCGACCATACTAGATCTGTAGCTGCACTTACAGTAAGCCGACCAGACTAGTTCTGTAGCCGCACTTACAGTAAGCCGACCAGACTAGATCTGTAGCCGCACTTACAGTAAGCCTACCAGACTAGATCTGTAGCCGCACTTACAGTAAGCCGACCAGACTAGATCTGTAGATGCACTTACAGTAAGCCGACCAGACTAGATCTGTAGCCGCACTTACAGTAAGCCGACCAGACTAGATCTGTAGATGCACTTACAGTATGCCGACCAGACTAGATCTGTAGCCGCACTTACAGTAAGCCGACCAGACTAGATCTGTAGCCGCACTTACAATAAGCCGACCAGACTAAATCTGTAGCCGCATTTATAGTAAGCCGACCAGATTAGATCTGTAGCCGCACTTACAGTATGCCGACCAGACTAGATCTGTAGCCGCCCTTAAGTTACCGTCACACTGAAATGACGCTGCAGCGATACAACAACGATGTCGATCGCTGCAGCGTCACTGTTTGATCGCTGGAGAGCTGTCATACAGACAGCTCTCCAGCGACCAACGATCCCGAAGTCCCCTGGTAACCAGGGTAAACATCGGGTTACTAAGCGCAGGGCCGCGCTTAGTAACCCGATGTTTACCCTGGTTACCAGAGTAAACGTAAAAAAAACAAACACTACATACTTACCTTCCGTGTCTGTCCTCCGGCGCTGTGCTTTCCTCTGCACTGTCAGCGCCGGACAGCCGTAAAGCAGAGCAGAGACGTCACCGCTGTGCTTTCCGGCTGGCCGGCGCTCACAGCCAGTGCAGAGAAGCACAGCGCCGGAGGACAGACATGGAAGGTAAGTGTGTAGTGTTTGTTTTTTTATGTTTACGCTGGTAACCAGGGTAAACATCGGCTTACTAAGCGTGGCCCTGCGCTTAGTAACCCGATGTTTACCCTGGTTACCAGTGAAGACATCGCCGAATCGGCGTCACACATGCCGATTCAGCGATGTCAGAGAGAGATCCAGCGACGATAGAAAGTTTCAAACGATCTGCTACGACGTATGATTCTCAGCGGGGTCCCTGATCGCAGTAGCGTGTCAGACACAGCGAGATCGTAAGGATATCGTTGGATCATCACGGATCGTGCCGTCCTAGCGATCAAAGTGCCACTGTGTGATGGTACCATTACAGTATGCCGACCAGACTAGATCTGTAGCCGCACTTACAGTAAGCCGACCAGACTAGTTCTGTAGCCGCACTTACAGTAAGCCGACCAGACTAGATCTGTAGCCGCAGTTACAGTATGCCGACCAGCCTAGATCTGTAGCCGCACTTACAGTAAACCGAGCAGACTAGTTCTGTAGACGCACTTACAGTAAGCCGACCAGACTAGATCTGTAGCCGCACTTACAGTAAGGGTACCGTCACACAGTGGCACTTTAATCGCTAGGATGGCACGTTCTGTGACGTTCCAGCGATATCCTTACGATCTCGCTGTGTCTGACACGCTACTGCGATCAAGGACCCCGTTGAGAATCGTACGTCATAGCAGATCGTTTGAAACTTTCTTTCGTCGCTGGATCTCCCGCTGACATCGCTGAATCGGCGTGTGTGACGCCGATTCAGCTATGTCTTCACTGGTAACCAGGGTAAACATCGGGTTACTAAGCGCAGGGCCGCGCTTAGTAACCCGATGTTTACCCTGGTTACCAGCGTAAACGTAAAAAAAAAAAACACTACATACTTACCTTCCGTGTCTGTCCTCCGGCGCTGTACTTCTCTGCACTGGCTGTGAGCGCCGGCCAGCCGTAAAGTACAGCGGTGACGTCACCGCTCTGCTTTACGGCTGACCGGCGCTGACAGTGCAGAGGAAAGCACAGCGCCGGAGGACAGACACGGAATGTAAGTATGTAGTGTTTGTTTTTTTTACGTTTACGCTGGTAACCAGGGTAAACATCGGGTTACTAAGCGCGGCCCTGCGCTTAGTAACCCGATGTTTACCCTGGTTACCAGGGGACTTCGAGATCGTTGGTCGCTGGAGAGCTGTCTGTGTGACAGCTCTCCAGCGACCAAACAGCGACGCTGCAGCGATCGACATCGTTGTCCTATCGCTGCAGCGTCGTTTCAGTGTGACGGTACCCTAAGCCGACCAGACTAGATCTGTAGCCGCATTTACAGTAAGCCGACCAGACTAGATCTGTAGCCGCACTTACAGTAAGCCGACCAGACTAGTTCAGTAGACGCACTTACAGTAAGCCGACCAGACTAGTTCTTTAGCCGCACTTACAGTAAGCCGACCAGACTAGATCTGTAGACGCAAAATATGAAAGAATACGAGCACTCACCATTCATGCAAAAAATGTCCATCCCTTATTGAGGCTTCATAGTAAAAAAGCAGGACATAGTAACATAGTAACATAGTTAGTAAGGCCGAAAAAAGACATTTGTCCATCCAGTTCAGCCTATATTCCATCATAATAAATCCCCAATAAATCGCTCAGGAGAGCGAAACGGCCGTCGTCGTTGGGAACCACAGGTTCTCCCTGCTATGTCCTGCTTTTTTACTATGAAGCCTCAATAAGGGATGGACAGTTTTTGCATGAATGGTGAGTGCTCGTATTCTTTCATATTTGGTTTCTGCAGAACTTTCACCTGTTTTCTACGAGCACCGCATTCTGTAGTGGCTTAAAAGAACGCTGACTGGTCTGAGGGATTTGTTGTGAATTCTGTGGCAGAGCTCCCTCCTGTGGTCACAAGTGGTACTTCGGCTGATTCTCTCTGTGAGCTTCCGTTGGTGGAGGAAAGTGGTACTGTGGCTTCTGAGTTTCCTTCCTCAGGTGATGTGGTGAAGTCGTTAGGTGCTGCTCTATTTAACTCCACCTAGTGCTTTGATCCTGGCCTCCAGTCAATGTTCTAGTATTGGACCTGTTTCCTCCTGGATCGTTCCTGTGGCCTGCTGCTCTGCATAGCTAAGTTCCGCTTTGCTATTTTGTTTGCTGTTTTTTTTCTGTCCAGCTTGTCTATTTGTTTTTTCCTGCTTGCTGGAAGCTCTGGGACGCAGAGGGTGTACCTCCGTGCCGTTAGTTCGGTACGGAGGGTCTTTTTGCCCCCTTTGAGTGGTTTTTGTAGGGTTTTGTGTTGACCGCAAAGTTACCTTTCATATCCTCGCTCTGTTCAGAAAGTCGGGCCTCACTTTGCTAAATCTATTTCATCTCTACGTTTGTCTTTTCATCTTAACTCACAGTCATTATATGTGGGGGCTGCCTTTTCCTTTGGGGTATTTCTCTGAGGCAAGGTAGGCTTATTTTCTATCTTCAGGCTAGCTAGTTTCTCAGGCTGTGCCGAGTTGCATAGGGAGCGTTAGGCGCAATCCACGGCTGCCTCTAGTGTGGTTGGAGAGGATTAGGGATTGCGGTCAGCAGAGTTCCCACGTCTCAGAGCTCGTTCAATGTTTTTGGGTTATTGTCAGGTCACTGTATGTGCTCTGACCTCTATGTCCATTGTGGTACTGAATTACCTTATCATAACAGTACTGGAGGCCCAAAGTACTAATGATTCTCAATAGAGGGAAAAAAGAAGTTCTGAGACCATTTTTTTTTCTCTGCACTGTGTTTTGCCTTTTTTTTCCCCTAGACATTTGGGTGGTTCAGGACACAGGTGTAGCGATGGACATTAAAGGTCTGTCTTCATGTGTGGATCAGCTCACGGCAAGAGTACAAAATATAGAAGACTTTGTGGTTCAGAATTCTATGTTAGAACCGAGAATTCCTATTCCTGATTTGTTTTTTGGAGATAGAACTAAATTTCTGAGTTTCAAAAATAATTGTAAACTATTTCTGGCTTTGAAACCTCGCTCCTCTGGTGACCCAGTTCAACAAGTTAGGATCATTATTTCTTTTTTACGTGGCGACCCTCAGGACTGGGCATTTTCTCTTGCGTCAGGAGATCCTGCATTAAGTAATATCGATGCGTTTTTCCTGGCTCTCGGATTGCTGTACGATGAACCTAATTCAGTGGATCAGGCAGAGAAAAATTTGCTGGCTCTGTGTCAGGGTCAGGATGAGATAGAGGTATATTGTCAGAAATTTAGAAAGTGGTCTGTACTCACTCAATGGAATGAAGGTGCGCTCGCAGCTATTTTCAGAAAGGGTCTCTCTGAAGCCCTTAAGGATGTCATGGTGGGATTTCCTATGCCTGCTTGTCTGAATGAGTCTATGTCTTTGGCCATTCAGATCGGTCGACGCTTGCGTGAGCGTAAATCTGTGCACCATTTGGTGGTATTACCTGAGCTTAAACCTGAGCCTATGCAGTGCGATAGGACTTTGACCAGAGTTGAACGGCAAGAACACAGACGTCTGAATGGGCTGTGTTTCTACTGTGGTGATTCCACTCATGCTATCTCTGATTGTCCTAAGCGCACTAAGCGGTTCGCTAGGTCTGCCACCATTGGTACGGTACAGTCAAAATTTCTTCTGTCTGTTACCTTGATCTGCTCTTTGTCATCGTATTCTGTCATGGCATTTGTGGATTCAGGCGCTGCCCTGAATTTGATGGACTTGGAGTATGCTAAGCGTTGTGGGTTTTTCTTGGAGCCCTTGCAGTGTCCTATGTTGTGAATTCTGTGGCTGAATTCACTCCTGTGGTCACAAGTGGTACTGCAGCTTCTGAGCTTCCTCCCTCAGGTGTTCTGGTGAGCTCGTTAACTGCTTCATTACTTAACTCCGCCTGATGCTGCTATCCTTGCTTCTTGTCAATGTTTCAGTGTTGGATCTGAGCTTCTCCTGATTGTTCCTGTGACCTGCTGCTCTGTATAGCTAAGTGCTTTTTGTTTTTTTGTTGCCTTTTTTCTGTCCAGCTTGTCTTTGTTTTGCTGGAAGCTCTGAGACGCAAAGGGTGTACCGCCGTGCCGTTAGTTCGGCACGGTGGGTTTTTTTTGCCCCCTTTGCGTGGTTTTGCTTTAGGGTTTTTTGTAGACTGCAAAGTTCGCTTTACTGTCCTCGCTCTGTCCTAGAATATCGGGCCCCACTTTGCTGAATCTATTTCATCCCTACGTTTTGTCTTTTCATCTTACTCACAGTCATTATATGTGGGGGGCTGCCTTTTCCTTTGGGGAATTTCTCTGGGGCAAGTCAGGCCTATTTTTCTATCTTCAGGCTAGCTAGTTTCTTAGGCTGTGCCGAGTTGCCTAGGTAGTTGTTAGGCGCAATCCACAGCCGCTTTTAGTTGTGTTTAGGATAGGATCAGGTGTGCAGTCTACAGAGTTTCCACGTCTCAGAGCTCGTTCTTGTATTTTTGGGTATTTGTCAGATCACTGTGTGCGCTCTGATTGCTAAGCACACTGTGTTTCTGGATTGCCTTCATAACACCTGTCATTAGCAAACATAACAGTGCTATTCCATTGAGAGGAATTGATGCTACGCCTTTGGCCAAGAATAAGCCTCAGTACTGGACCCAGCTGACCATGTGCATGGCTCCTGCACATCAGAAGGTTATTCGCTTTCTGGTGTTGCATAATCTGCATGATGTGGTCGTGTTGGGGTTGCCATGGCTACAAGTCCATAATCCAGTATTAGATTGGAAATCCATGTCTGTGTCCAGCTGGGGTTGTCAGGGGGTACATGGTGATGTCCCATTTCTGACTATTTCGTCATCCACCCCTTCTGAGGTTCCAGAGTTCTTGTCTGATTACCGGGATATATTTGATGAGCCCAAGTCCGATACCCTACCTCCGCATAGGGATTGTGATTGTGCTATCGATTTGATTCCTGGTAGTAAATTCCCAAAAGGTCGACTGTTTAATTTATCTGTGCCTGAGCACGCCGCTATGCGGAGTTATGTGAAGGAGTCCTTGGAGAAGGGGCATATTCGCCCGTCATCGTCGCCATTAGGAGCAGGGTTCTTTTTTGTAGCCAAGAAGGATGGTTCGCTGAGACCTTGTATAGATTACCACCTTCTAAATAAGATCACGGTTAAATTTCAGTACCCCTTGCCGTTGTTATCTGATTTGTTTGCTCGGATTAAGGGGGCTAGTTGGTTCACCAAGATAGATCTTCGTTGTGCGTATAATCTTGTGCGTATTAAGCGAGGCGATGAATGGAAAACTGCATTTAATACGCCCGAGGGCCATTTTGAGTATCTAGTAATGCCATTCGGACTTGCCAATGCTCCATCAGTGTTTCAGTCCTTTATGCATGACATCTTCCGAGAGTACCTGGATAAATTCCTGATTGTGTACTTGGATGACATTTTGATCTTCTCGGATGATTGGGAGTCTCATGTGAAGCAGGTCAGAACGGTGTTTCAGGTCCTGCGTGATAATTCTTTGTTTGTGAAGGGATCTAAGTGTCTCTTTGGTGTTCAGAAGGTTTCATTTTTGGGGTTCATCTTTTCCCCTTCTACTATCGAGATGGACCCTGTTAAGGTCCAAGCCATCCATGATTGGACTCAGCCGACATCTCTGAAAAGTCTGCAAAAGTTCTTGGGCTTTGCTAATTTTTATCGTCGCTTCTTCTGCAATTTTTCTAGTATTGCTAAACCATTGACCGATTTGACCAAGAAGGGTGCTGATGTGGTCAATTGGTCTTCTGCTGCTGTGGAAGCTTTTCAAGAGTTGAAGCGTCGTTTTTCTTCTGCCCCTGTGTTGTGTCAACCAGATGTTTCGCTTCCATTCCAGGTCGAGGTTGATGCTTCTGAGATTGGAGCAGGGGCTGTTTTGTCGCAGAGAAGTTCTGATTGCTCGGTGATGAAACCATGCGCCTTCTTTTCCAGGAAGTTTTTGCCTGCTGAGCGAAATTATGATGTGGGCAATCGAGAGTTGCTGGCCATGAAGTGGGCATTCGAGGAGTGGCGTCATTGGCTTGAAGGAGCTAAGCATCGCGTGGTGGTCTTGACTGATCATAAGAACTTGACTTATCTCGAGTCTGCCAAGCGGTTGAATCCTAGACAGGCTCGTTGGTGGCTGTTTTTTGCCCGTTTTGACTTTGTGATTTCGTACCTTCCGGGCTCTAAAAATGTGAAGGCGGATGCTCTGTCTAGGAGTTTTGTGCCCGACTCTCCGCGTTTATCTGAGCCGGCGGGTATCCTCAAAGAGGGAGTAATTGTGTCTGCCATCTCCCCTGATTTGCGGCGGGTGCTGCAAAAATTTCAGGCTAATAAACCTGATCGTTGCCCAGCGGAGAAACTGTTTGTCCCTGATAGGTGGACGAATAAAGTTATCTCTGAGGTTCATTGTTCGGTGTTGGCTGGTCATCCTGGAATCTTTGGTACCAGAGAGTTAGTGGCTAGATCCTTTTGGTGGCCATCTCTGTCGCGGGATGTGTGTTCTTTTGTGCAGTCCTGTGGGATTTGTGCTCGGGCTAAGGCCTGCTGTTCTCGTGCCAGTGGGTTGCTTTTGCCCTTGCCGGTCCCGAAGAGGCCTTGGACACATATCTCTATGGATTTTATTTCTGATCTTCCCGTCTCTCAAAAGATGTCAGTCATTTGGGTGGTCTGTGATCGCTTCTCTAAGATGGTCCATTTGGTACCCTTGTCTAAATTACCTTCCTCCTCTGATTTGGTGCCATTGTTCTTCCAGCATGTGGTTCGTTTACATGGCATTCCAGAGAATATCGTTTTTGACAGAGGTTCCCAGTTTGTTTCGAGGTTTTGGCGAGCCTTTTGTGGTAGGATGGGCATTGACTTGTCTTTTTCCTCGGCTTTCCATCCTCAGACTAATGGCCAGACCGAACGAACCAATCAGACCTTGGAAACATATCTGAGATGCTTTGTTTCTGCTGATCAGGATGACTGGGTGTCCTTTTTGCCTTTGGCTGAGTTCGCCCTAAATAATCGGGCTAGCTCGGCTACCTTGGTTTCGCCGTTTTTCTGCAACTCTGGGTTCCATCCTCGTTTCTCTTCAGGGCAGGTTGAGTCTTCGGACTGTCCTGGTGTGGATACTGTGGTGGACAGGTTGCAGCAGATTTGGACTCATGTAGTGGACAATTTGACCTTGTCCCAGGAGAAGGCTCAACGTTTCGCTAATCGCAGACGCTGTGTGGGTCCCCGACTTCGTGTTGGGGATTTGGTTTGGTTATCTTCTCGTTATATTCCTATGAAGGTTTCCTCTCCTAAGTTTAAACCTCGTTTCATTGGTCCGTATAGGATTTCTGAGGTTCTTAATCCTGTGTCTTTTCGTCTGACCCTTCCAGATTCTTTTTCCATACATAACATAGTAACATAGTTAGTAAGGCCGAAAAAAGACATTTGTCCATCCAGTTCAGCCTATATTCCATCATAATAAATACCCAGATCTACGTCCTTCTACAGAACCTAATAATTGTATGATACAATATTGTTCTGCTCCAGGAAGACATCCAGGCCTCTCTTGAACCCCTCGACTGAGTTCGCCATCACCACCTCCTCAGGCAAGCAATTCCAGATTCTCACTGCCCTAACAGTAAAGAATCCTCTTCTATGTTGGTGGAAAAACCTTCTCTCCTCCAGACGCAAAGAATGCCCCCTTGTGCCCGTCACCTTCCTTGGTATAAACAGATCCTCAGCGAGATATTTGTATTGTCCCCTTATATACTTATACATGGTTATTAGATCGCCCCTCAGTCGTCTTTTTTCTAGACTAAATAATCCTAATTTCGCTAATCTATCTGGGTATTGTAGTTCTCCCATCCCCTTTATTAATTTTGTTGCCCTCCTTTGTACTCTCTCTAGTTCCATTATATCCTTCCTGAGCACCGGTGCCCAAAACTGGACACAGTACTCCATGTGCGGTCTAACTAGGGATTTGTACAGAGGCAGTATAATGCTCTCATCATGTGCATCCAGACCTCTTTTAATGCACCCCATGATCCTGTTTGCCTTGGCAGCTGCTGCCTGGCACTGGCTGCTCCAGGTAAGTTTATCATTAACTAGGATCCCCAAGTCCTTCTCCCTGTCAGATTTACCCAGTGGTTTCCCGTTCAGTGTGTAATGGTGATATTGATTCCCTCTTCCCATGTGTATAACCTTACATTTATCATTGTTAAACCTCATCTGCCACCTTTCAGCCCAAGTTTCCAACTTATCCAGATCCATCTGTAGCAGAATACTATCTTCTCTTGTATTAACTGCTTTACATAGTTTTGTATCATCTGCAAATATCGATATTTTACTGTGTAAACCTTCTACCAGATCATTAATGAATATGTTGAAGAGAACAGGTCCCAATACTGACCCCTGCGGTACCCCACTGGTCACAGCGACCCAGTTAGAGACTATACCATTTATAACCACCCTCTGCTTTCTATCACTAAGCCAGTTACTAACCCATTTACACACATTTTCCCCCAGACCAAGCATTCTCATTTTGTGTACCAACCTCTTGTGCGGCACGGTATCAAACGCTTTGGAAAAATCGAGATATACCACGTCCAATGACTCACCGTGGTCCAGCCTATAGCTTACCTCTTCATAAAAACTGATTAGATTGGTTTGACAGGAGCGATTTCTCATAAACCCATGCTGATATGGAGTTAAACAGTTATTCTCATTGAGATAATCCAGAATAACATCCCTCAGAAACCCTTCAAATATTTTACCAACAATAGAGGTTAGACTTACTGGCCTATAATTTCCAGGTTCACTTTTAGAGCCCTTTTTGAATATTGGCACCACATTTGCTATGCGCCAGTCCTGCGGAACAGACCCTGTCGCTATAGAGTCACTAAAAATAAGAAATAATGGTTTATCTATTACATTACTTAGTTCTCTTAGTACTCGTGGGTGTATGCCATCCGGACCTGGAGATTTATCTATTTTAATCTTATTTAGCCGGTTTCGCACCTCTTCTTGGGTTAGATTGGTGACCCTTAATATAGGGTTTTCATTGTTTCTTGGGATTTCACCTAGCATTTCATTTTCCACCGTGAATACCGTGGAGAAGAAGGTGTTTAATATGTTAGCTTTTTCCTCGTCATCTACAACCATTCTTTCCTCACTATTTTTTAAGGGGCCTACATTTTCAGTTTTTATTCTTTTACTATTGATATAGTTGAAGAACAGTTTGGGATTAGTTTTACTCTCCTTAGCAATGTGCTTCTCTGTTTCCTTTTTGGCAGCTTTAATTAGTTTTTTAGATAAAGTATTTTTCTCCCTATAGTTTTTTAGAGCTTCAATGGTGCCATCCTGCTTTAGTAGTGCAAATGCTTTCTTTTTACTGTTAATTGCCTGTCTTACTTCTTTGTTTAGCCACATTGGGTTTTTCCTATTTCTAGTCCTTTTATTCCCACAAGGTATAAACCGCTTACACTGCCTATTTAGGATGTTCTTAAACATTTCCCATTTATTATCAGTATTCTCATTTCTGAGGATATTGTCCCAGTCTACCAGATTAAGGGCATCTCTAAGCTGTTCAAACTTTGCCTTCCTAAAGTTCAATGTTTTTGTGACTCCCTGACAAGTCCCCCTAGTGAAAGACAGGTGAAACTGCACAATATTGTGGTCGCTATTTCCTAAATGCCCAACCACCTGCAGATTTGTTATTCTGTCAGGTCTATTAGATAGTATTAGGTCTAAAAGTGCTGCTCCTCTGGTTGGATTCTGCACCAATTGTGAAAGATAATTTTTCTTGGTTATTAGCAGAAACCTGTTGCCTTTATGGGTTTCACAGGTTTCTGTTTCCCAGTTAATATCCGGGTAGTTAAAGTCCCCCATAACCAGGACCTCATTATGGGTTGCAGCTTCATCTATCTGCTTTAGAAGTAGACTTTCCATGCTTTCTGTTATATTTGGGGGTTTGTAACAGACCCTAATGAGAATTTTGTTACCATTTTTCCCTCCATGAATTTCAACCCATATGGACTCGACATCCTCATTCCCTTCGCTAATATCCTCCCTTAAAGTGGACTTTAGACAAGACTTTACATAGAGACAAACCCCTCCTCCTCTCCGATTTTTACGATCCTTTCTAAAAAGACTGTAACCCTGTAAGTTAACTGCCCAGTCATAGCTTTCATCTAACCATGTCTCGGTTATTCCCACTATGTCAAAGTTACCTGTAGATATTTCTGCTTCTAGTTCTTCCATCTTGTTTGTCAGGCTTCTGGCGTTTGCGAGCATGCAGTTTAGAGGATTTTGTTTTGTTCCAATCTCCTCACTGTGGATTGTTTTAGAAATGTTCTTACCTCCCTTCTGAGTATGTTTTCCTGGGTCGTCTTTGTTCGAGTCTAATGTTTTTCTTCCCGTCCCCTCTTCTTCTAGTTTAACGCCCTCCTGATGAGTGTAGCGAGTCTTCTGGCGAATGTGTGTTTCCCAGGTTTGTTGAGGTGTAGTCCGTCTCTGGCGAGGAGTCCATCATACCAGTAATTCACACCGTGGTCCAGGAATCCAAATCCTTGTTGTCTGCACCATCGTCTTAGCCAGTTGTTTGCATCAAGGATCCTGTTCCATCTCCTGGTGCCATGCCCGTCTACTGGAAGGATAGAAGAAAAAACTACCTGTGCATCCAGTTCCTTTACTTTCTTCCCCAACTCTTCAAAGTCCTTGCAGATTGTCGGTAGGTCCTTCCTTGCCGTGTCATTGGTGCCAACATGTATCAGAAGAAATGGGTGGACGTCCTTGGAGCTGAAGAGCTTTGGTATCCTATCGGTCACATCCTTGATCATCGCACCTGGAAGGCAGCATACTTCTCTTGCAGTTATGTCCGGTCTGCAGATGGCTGCTTCTGTGCCTCTCAGTAGTGAGTCTCCCACCACCACCACTCTTCGTTGCTTCTTGGCTGTACTTTTTGCTGTCACTTGTTGCTGTGTGCCCTTTTCTTTTTTGCTTGCTGGTATTGCTTCATTCTTAGGTGTGCCATCTTCATCCTCTACAAAGATTTGATATCGGTTCTTCAGTTGTGTGGTTGGTGATTTCTCCATGGTCTTCTTGCTTCTTTTGGTCACATGCTTCCACTCATCTGCTTTTGGAGGTTCTCTGACACTTTTTGCACCTTCTGTGACCAGTAGAGATGCTTCTGTTCTGTCTAGAAAGTCTTCATTCTCTTTGATGAGTTTCAAAGTTGCTATTCTTTCTTCCAGACCCCGCACCTTTTCTTCTAAAAGGGCCACTAGTCTACACTTCTGACAGGTGAAATTGGATTCTTCTTCTGGTCGATCTGTGAACATGTAGCACATGCTGCAGCTCACCATGTAGGTTGTCACATCTGCCATGTTGCTCCTAGATCCTGCTGACTTGCTGTGTGTTTTCCTTCTTGTGTAATCTACTCAGCCAAGCTCTCTTGCAATAATGTCCTACAGGCAAAAATTTGCGCGCCGTAAGGCGCGCGGTTTGGTGATGCTTTCGAAGCAGCTGGTCCCGGCTGTACCCAACGATCTTCTAGCTTAGGGAGACTTTGCTTCTCCCAGAAGGCACCTGGAATATGCAAATTAGCCTCCTGAAGCTTGAATCCCTGGTTTGGTGATGCTTTCGAAGCAGCTGGTCCCGGCTGTACCCAACGATCTTCTAGCTTAGGGAGACTTCGCTTCTCCCAGAAGGCACCTGGAATATGCAAATTAGCCTCCTGAAGCTTGAATCCCTGGTTTGGTGATGCTTTCCATAGGTCATTGTTGCGGAGATACGTGGCACCTATGGTTCCATCTGTTGATCCTTCTGCCCCGGTTTTGATGGAGGGGGAGTTGGAGTATATTGTGGAGAAGATTTTGGATTCTCGTGTTTCAAGATGGAAACTCCAGTATCTGGTTAAGTGGAAGGGTTATGCTCAGGAAGATAATTCCTGGGTCTTTGCCTCTGATGTCCATGCTCCCGATCTTGTTCGTGCCTTTCATATGGCTCATCCTGGTCGTTCTGGGGGCTCTGGTGAGGGTTCGGTGACCCCTCCTCAAGGGGGGGTACTGTTGTGAATTCTGTGGCAGAGCTCCCTCCTGTGGTCACAAGTGGTACTTCGGCTGATTCTCTCTGTGAGCTTCCGTTGGTGGAGGAAAGTGGTACTGCGGCTTCTGAGTTTCCTTCCTCAGGTGATGTGGTGAAGTCGTTAGGTGCTGCTCTATTTAACTCCACCTAGTGCTTTGATCCTGGCCTCCAGTCAATGTTCTAGTATTGGACCTGTTTCCTCCTGGATCGTTCCTGTGGCCTGCTGCTCTGCATAGCTAAGTTCCGCTTTGCTATTTTGTTTGCTGTTTTTTTTCTGTCCAGCTTGTCTATTTGTTTTTTCCTGCTTGCTGGAAGCTCTGGGACGCAGAGGGTGTACCTCCGTGCCGTTAGTTCGGTACGGAGGGTCTTTTTGCCCCCTTTGCGTGGTTTTTGTAGGGTTTTGTGTTGACCGCAAAGTTACCTTTCCTATCCTCGCTCTGTTCAGAAAGTCGGGCCTCACTTTGCTAAATCTATTTCATCTCTACGTTTGTCTTTTCATCTTAACTCACAGTCATTATATGTGGGGGCTGCCTTTTCCTTTGGGGTATTTCTCTGAGGCAAGGTAGGCTTATTTTCTATCTTCAGGCTAGCTAGTTTCTCAGGCTGTGCCGAGTTGAATAGGGAGCGTTAGGCGCAATCCACGGCTGCCTCTAGTGTGGTTGGAGAGGATTAGGGATTGCAGTCAGCAGAGTTCCCACGTCTCAGAGCTCGTTCAATGTTTTTGGGTTATTGTCAGGTCACTGTATGTGCTCTGACCTCTATGTCCATTGTGGTACTGAATTACCTTATCATAACAGGGATTACAGCTGGTGGTGTGAGCTGATAGTGCATCTCTTTTCTTGCCTTTTGATTTCTAGATCTGTAGACGCACTTACAGTAAGCCGACCAGACTAGATCTGTAGCTGCACTTACAGTAAGCCGACCAGACTAGATCTGTAGACGCACTTACAGTATGCCAACCAGAATAGATCTGTAGCTGCACTTACAGTAAGCTGACCAGACTAGATCTGTAGACGCACTTACATTAAGCCGAGCAGACTAGATCTGTAGACGCACTTACAGTAAGCCGACCAGACTAGTTCTGTAGACGCACTTACAGTATGCCGACCATACTAGATCTGTAGCCGCTAGTGTTGAGCGATACCTTCCGATATCGGAAAGTATCGGTATCGGTTTGGATCGGCCGATATTCAAAAAATATCGGATATCGCCGATACCGATACCCGATCCCAATGCAAGTCAATGGGACCAAAATATCGGAATTAAAATAAACCCTTTCTTTCCTTGTAGGTTCATTCTACATGAAGGAAAACAACTAAGAATAATGCCGGATGTATTTGGGGAGGTGGCGGAGACATTAAAGTCATAGAGGTTTATCCCAATCAAATAGAATAGCATGTTTTTTGTTTTTTTTTAAGACGTTCGGAGTGACAAAGATATTGACTATGTAAATTTTTTTTTTATTTTGTCAGATATTGATGTTTCACTATTCCACGCCCTTCCCCTTCTTTTTTTTCTTTTTTTTTTTCTTTTCCCACACTTTCATCTTCATCATCATCAGCATCTTTGACATCAACTTCTTCACCTTATTCATCTTCTTCTTCATCTTCTACCTATTTTTTTTTTTTTATTACATTCTTCATATTCATTTTATTCAACTATTATTATTCTTCTTATTCTACATATTCTTTTTATTCCACTGTTATTATTCTTCCTATTCTACTTCTTCATCATATTCTCATTTGTGACAGGCATTCCCGTAGTTGTTATCTATAAAAGTTTGAAGATTACACCTTCCGTTCTGCCAGTCACAAAAGTTACATTTGTCCGCGTTCAGTTTGGCCTGCAGCATCAGGCTTTATCCAGGGGCACCACGAGGAGGAACGGACTCACCCCCATACACTGCTTAGTCTTCTTCTGCATATAATTTAGATAATATCTTTTGCTCTGATATTAAGTCTTATGCTTAATGTTCTTCTGCTCTTTGTTCTGCAGCCTCTTGTTCTTCTGCTTCTCGGTCTTCCATGTTGTCGTCTCCAGGGTCGTCGTCTCCAGTGTCGTCATCTCCGCCGTCGTCGTCTCCGCCGTCGTCGTCGTCGTCATCGGGGTGGTCTTCCGTGTCGTCGTCATCGTGGTGGTCTTCCGGGTCGTCGACGTTAGGGTCTTCAACTTGGAAATGTAGCAGAAGGTACAAGAAGGCTGAGAAAATGCCAAGAACCAGCTGATGGAACTGGAACTCGGATGGCTACCCGAAGGTTCAAGAGCCTATGGAACTACCGAGGACCAGCTGACGTTACTGGAACCCGGTTACTAAGCAGGAGGTACCCGTGCTAAAAAGCACTACCAAGGACCGCCTGACGTTGACGGAACTCGGATACCCAGAAGGAGGCACCTAAGCCAAAGGCTCTGCCCGGAACCAGCTGACGTTACTGGAACCAGGATGGGGAGCAGAAGGTACAAGAGCAAAAGACACTGCCGAGAACCAGCTGACGGTACTGGAACCCGGATGGGTAGCCGAAGGTCCAAGAGCCAATGGAACTACCGAGGACCAGCTGACGTTACTGGAACCCGGTTACTAAGCAGGAGGTACCCGTGCCTGAAAGCACTACCAAGGACCACCTGACGTTGGTGGAACTTGGATACCCAGAAGGAGGCACCTAAGCCAAAGGCTCTGCCCGGAACCAGCTGACGGTACTGGAACCAGGATGGGGAGCAGAAGGTACAAGAGCAAAAGACACTGCCGAGAACCAGCTGACGGTGCTGGAACCAGGTGGTGGACCCGAAGGTCCACAGGAGAGGAGAGAACAGCTAGGCCGCGAGGCAGCCGCAGTTACCGAACCCCAACAGTCCTACAGGGGGAGCTGGGCCTACTGGCACTACAGAACCAGCCTTGACTACCAGTTCACGCAGCCCACATAGGAAGCTCCTAAACTGGAGGCACCCTGGAGTTGGCTAACCCGACCGCACCACGACGAGGCAAGCATAGGTGTCTCAGTGAGCTTGACACAACCCGGAAACAGCTGACGGTGCTGAAACCAGGCTTGGCACGAGGGAGTACCTGTGACAAAAACACTGCCGAGAACCAGCTGGCGGTGCTGGAACCCGGATGCGTTGCCCCAGTGTGCAAGAGCCAATGGCACGACCGAGGACCAGCTGACGGTGCTGGAACCCGGTTACTAAGCTGTAGGTGCCCGCGCTTAAAAGCACTACCAAGGACCGCCTGGCGTTGGCGGAACTCGGATACCCAGGAGGAGGCACCTAAGCCAAAGGCTCGGCCCGGAACCAGCTGACGGTGCTGGAACCAGGTGGTGGACCCGAAGGTCCACAGGAGAGGAGAGAACAGCTAGGCCGCGAGGCAGCCGCAGTTACCGAACCCCAACAGTCCTACAGGGGGAGCTGGGCCTACTGGCACTACAGAACCAGCCTTGACTACCAGTTCACGCAGCCCACATAGGAAGCTCCTAAACTGGAGGCACCCTGGAGTTGGCTAACCCGACCGCACCACGACGAGGCAAGCATAGGTGTCTCAGTGAGCTTGACACAACCCGGAAACAGCTGACGGTGCTGAAACCAGGCTTGGCACGAGGGAGTACCTGTGACAAAAACACTGCCGAGAACCAGCTGGCGGTGCTGGAACCCGGATGCGTTGCCCCAGTGTGCAAGAGCCAATGGCACGACCGAGGACCAGCTGACGGTGCTGGAACCCGGTTACTAAGCTGTAGGTGCCCGCGCTTAAAAGCACTACCAAGGACCGCCTGGCGTTGGCGGAACTCGGATACCCAGGAGGAGGCACCTAAGCCAAAGGCTCGGCCCGGAACCAGCTGACGGTGCTGGAACCAGGTGGTGGACCCCAAGGTCCACAGGAGAGGAGAGAACAGCTAGGCCGCGAGGCAGCCGCAGTTACCGAACCCCAACAGTCCTACAGGGGGAGCTGGGCCTACTGGCACTACAGAACCAGCCTTGACTACCAGTTCACGCAGCCCACATAGGAAGCTCCTAAACTGGAGGCACCCTGGAGTTGGCTAACCCGACCGCACCACGACGAGGCAAGCATAGGTGTCTCAGTGAGCTTGACACAACCCGGAAACAGCTGACGGTGCTGAAACCAGGCTTGGCACGAGGGAGTACCTGTGACAAAAACACTGCCGAGAACCAGCTGGCGGTGCTGGAACCCGGATGCGTTGCCCCAGTGTGCAAGAGCCAATGGCACGACCGAGGACCAGCTGACGGTGCTGGAACCCGGTTACTAAGCTGTAGGTGCCCGCGCTTAAAAGCACTACCAAGGACCGCCTGGCGTTGGCGGAACTCGGATACCCAGGAGGAGGCACCTAAGCCAAAGGCTCGGCCCGGAACCAGCTGACGGTGCTGGAACCAGGTGGTGGACCCCAAGGTCCACAGGAGAGGAGAGAACAGCTAGGCCGCGAGGCAGCCGCAGTTACCGAACCCCAACAGTCCTACAGGGGGAGCTGGGCCTACTGGCACTACAGAACCAGCCTTGACTACCAGTTCACGCAGCCCACATAGGAAGCTCCTAAACTGGAGGCACCCTGGAGTTGGCTAACCCGACCGCACCACGACGAGGCAAGCATAGGTGTCTCAGTGAGCTTGACACAACCCGGAAACAGCTGACGGTGCTGAAACCAGGCTTGGCACGAGGGAGTACCTGTGACAAAAACACTGCCGAGAACCAGCTGGCGGTGCTGGAACCCGGATGCGTTGCCCCAGTGTGCAAGAGCCAATGGCACGACCGAGGACCAGCTGACGGTGCTGGAACCCGGTTACTAAGCTGTAGGTGCCCGCGCTTAAAAGCACTACCAAGGACCGCCTGGCGTTGGCGGAACTCGGATACCCAGGAGGAGGCACCTAAGCCAAAGGCTCGGCCCGGAACCAGCTGACGGTGCTGGAACCAGGTGGTGGACCCGAAGGTCCACAGGAGAGGAGAGAACAGCTAGGCCGCGAGGCAGCCGCAGTTACCGAACCCCAACAGTCCTACAGGGGGAGCTGGGCCTACTGGCACTACAGAACCAGCCTTGACTACCAGTTCACGCAGCCCACATAGGAAGCTCCTAAACTGGAGGCACCCTGGAGTTGGCTAACCCGACCGCACCACGACGAGGCAAGCATAGGTGTCTCAGTGAGCTTGACACAACCCGGAAACAGCTGACGGTGCTGAAACCAGGCTTGGCACGAGGGAGTACCTGTGACAAAAACACTGCCGAGAACCAGCTGGCGGTGCTGGAACCCGGATGCGTTGCCCCAGTGTGCAAGAGCCAATGGCACGACCGAGGACCAGCTGACGGTGCTGGAACCCGGTTACTAAGCTGTAGGTGCCCGCGCTTAAAAGCACTACCAAGGACCGCCTGGCGTTGGCGGAACTCGGATACCCAGGAGGAGGCACCTAAGCCAAAGGCTCGGCCCGGAACCAGCTGACGGTGCTGGAACCAGGTGGTGGACCCCAAGGTCCACAGGAGAGGAGAGAACAGCTAGGCCGCGAGGCAGCCGCAGTTACCGAACCCCAACAGTCCTACAGGGGGAGCTGGGCCTACTGGCACTACAGAACCAGCCTTGACTACCAGTTCACGCAGCCCACATAGGAAGCTCCTAAACTGGAGGCACCCTGGAGTTGGCTAACCCGACCGCACCACGACGAGGCAAGCATAGGTGTCTCAGTGAGCTTGACACAACCCGGAAACAGCTGACGGTGCTGAAACCAGGCTTGGCACGAGGGAGTACCTGTGACAAAAACACTGCCGAGAACCAGCTGGCGGTGCTGGAACCCGGATGCGTTGCCCCAGTGTGCAAGAGCCAATGGCACGACCGAGGACCAGCTGACGGTGCTGGAACCCGGTTACTAAGCTGTAGGTGCCCGCGCTTAAAAGCACTACCAAGGACCGCCTGGCGTTGGCGGAACTCGGATACCCAGGAGGAGGCACCTAAGCCAAAGGCTCGGCCCGGAACCAGCTGACGGTGCTGGAACCAGGTGGTGGACCCCAAGGTCCACAGGAGAGGAGAGAACAGCTAGGCCGCGAGGCAGCCGCAGTTACCGAACCCCAACAGTCCTACAGGGGGAGCTGGGCCTACTGGCACTACAGAACCAGCCTTGACTACCAGTTCACGCAGCCCACATAGGAAGCTCCTAAACTGGAGGCACCCTGGAGTTGGCTAACCCGACCGCACCACGACGAGGCAAGCATAGGTGTCTCAGTGAGCTTGACACAACCCGGAAACAGCTGACGGTGCTGAAACCAGGCTTGGCACGAGGGAGTACCTGTGACAAAAACACTGCCGAGAACCAGCTGGCGGTGCTGGAACCCGGATGCGTTGCCCCAGTGTGCAAGAGCCAATGGCACGACCGAGGACCAGCTGACGGTGCTGGAACCCGGTTACTAAGCTGTAGGTGCCCGCGCTTAAAAGCACTACCAAGGACCGCCTGGCGTTGGCGGAACTCGGATACCCAGGAGGAGGCACCTAAGCCAAAGGCTCGGCCCGGAACCAGCTGACGGTGCTGGAACCAGGTGGTGGACCCCAAGGTCCACAGGAGAGGAGAGAACAGCTAGGCCGCGAGGCAGCCGCAGTTACCGAACCCCAACAGTCCTACAGGGGGAGCTGGGCCTACTGGCACTACAGAACCAGCCTTGACTACCAGTTCACGCAGCCCACATAGGAAGCTCCTAAACTGGAGGCACCCTGGAGTTGGCTAACCCGACCGCACCACGACGAGGCAAGCATAGGTGTCTCAGTGAGCTTGACACAACCCGGAAACAGCTGACGGTGCTGAAACCAGGCTTGGCACGAGGGAGTACCTGTGACAAAAACACTGCCGAGAACCAGCTGGCGGTGCTGGAACCCGGATGCGTTGCCCCAGTGTGCAAGAGCCAATGGCACGACCGAGGACCAGCTGACGGTGCTGGAACCCGGTTACTAAGCTGTAGGTGCCCGCGCTTAAAAGCACTACCAAGGACCGCCTGGCGTTGGCGGAACTCGGATACCCAGGAGGAGGCACCTAAGCCAAAGGCTCGGCCCGGAACCAGCTGACGGTGCTGGAACCAGGTGGTGGACCCCAAGGTCCACAGGAGAGGAGAGAACAGCTAGGCCGCGAGGCAGCCGCAGTTACCGAACCCCAACAGTCCTACAGGGGGAGCTGGGCCTACTGGCACTACAGAACCAGCCTTGACTACCAGTTCACGCAGCCCACATAGGAAGCTCCTAAACTGGAGGCACCCTGGAGTTGGCTAACCCGACCGCACCACGACGAGGCAAGCATAGGTGTCTCAGTGAGCTTGACACAACCCGGAAACAGCTGACGGTGCTGAAACCAGGCTTGGCACGAGGGAGTACCTGTGACAAAAACACTGCCGAGAACCAGCTGGCGGTGCTGGAACCCGGATGCGTTGCCCCAGTGTGCAAGAGCCAATGGCACGACCGAGGACCAGCTGACGGTGCTGGAACCCGGTTACTAAGCTGTAGGTGCCCGCGCTTAAAAGCACTACCAAGGACCGCCTGGCGTTGGCGGAACTCGGATACCCAGGAGGAGGCACCTAAGCCAAAGGCTCGGCCCGGAACCAGCTGACGGTGCTGGAACCAGGTGGTGGACCCCAAGGTCCACAGGAGAGGAGAGAACAGCTAGGCCGCGAGGCAGCCGCAGTTACCGAACCCCAACAGTCCTACAGGGGGAGCTGGGCCTACTGGCACTACAGAACCAGCCTTGACTACCAGTTCACGCAGCCCACATAGGAAGCTCCTAAACTGGAGGCACCCTGGAGTTGGCTAACCCGACCGCACCACGACGAGGCAAGCATAGGTGTCTCAGTGAGCTTGACACAACCCGGAAACAGCTGACGGTGCTGAAACCAGGCTTGGCACGAGGGAGTACCTGTGACAAAAACACTGCCGAGAACCAGCTGGCGGTGCTGGAACCCGGATGCGTTGCCCCAGTGTGCAAGAGCCAATGGCACGACCGAGGACCAGCTGACGGTGCTGGAACCCGGTTACTAAGCTGTAGGTGCCCGTGCTTAAAAGCACTACCAAGGACCGCCTGGCGTTGGCGGAACTCGGATACCCAGGAGGAGGCACCTAAGCCAAAGGCTCGGCCCGGAACCAGCTGACGGTGCTGGAACCAGGTGGTGGACCCGAAGGTCCACAGGAGAGGAGAGAACAGCTAGGCCGCGAGGCAGCCGCAGTTACCGAACCCCAACAGTCCTACAGGGGGAGCTGGGCCTACTGGCACTACAGAACCAGCCTTGACTACCAGTTCACGCAGCCCACATAGGAAGCTCCTAAACTGGAGGCACCCTGGAGTTGGCTAACCCGACCGCACCACGACGAGGCAAGCATAGGTGTCTCAGTGAGCTTGACACAACCCGGAAACAGCTGACGGTGCTGAAACCAGGCTTGGCACGAGGGAGTACCTGTGACAAAAACACTGCCGAGAACCAGCTGGCGGTGCTGGAACCCGGATGCGTTGCCCCAGTGTGCAAGAGCCAATGGCACGACCGAGGACCAGCTGACGGTGCTGGAACCCGGTTACTAAGCTGTAGGTGCCCGCGCTTAAAAGCACTACCAAGGACCGCCTGGCGTTGGCGGAACTCGGATACCCAGGAGGAGGCACCTAAGCCAAAGGCTCGGCCCGGAACCAGCTGACGGTGCTGGAACCAGGTGGTGGACCCCAAGGTCCACAGGAGAGGAGAGAACAGCTAGGCCGCGAGGCAGCCGCAGTTACCGAACCCCAACAGTCCTACAGGGGGAGCTGGGCCTACTGGCACTACAGAACCAGCCTTGACTACCAGTTCACGCAGCCCACATAGGAAGCTCCTAAACTGGAGGCACCCTGGAGTTGGCTAACCCGACCGCACCACGACGAGGCAAGCATAGGTGTCTCAGTGAGCTTGACACAACCCGGAAACAGCTGACGGTGCTGAAACCAGGCTTGGCACGAGGGAGTACCTGTGACAAAAACACTGCCGAGAACCAGCTGGCGGTGCTGGAACCCGGATGCGTTGCCCCAGTGTGCAAGAGCCAATGGCACGACCGAGGACCAGCTGACGGTGCTGGAACCCGGTTACTAAGCTGTAGGTGCCCGCGCTTAAAAGCACTACCAAGGACCGCCTGGCGTTGGCGGAACTCGGATACCCAGGAGGAGGCACCTAAGCCAAAGGCTCGGCCCGGAACCAGCTGACGGTGCTGGAACCAGGTGGTGGACCCGAAGGTCCACAGGAGAGGAGAGAACAGCTAGGCCGCGAGGCAGCCGCAGTTACCGAACCCCAACAGTCCTACAGGGGGAGCTGGGCCTACTGGCACTACAGAACCAGCCTTGACTACCAGTTCACGCAGCCCACATAGGAAGCTCCTAAACTGGAGGCACCCTGGAGTTGGCTAACCCGACCGCACCACGACGAGGCAAGCATAGGTGTCTCAGTGAGCTTGACACAACCCGGAAACAGCTGACGGTGCTGAAACCAGGCTTGGCACGAGGGAGTACCTGTGACAAAAACACTGCCGAGAACCAGCTGGCGGTGCTGGAACCCGGATGCGTTGCCCCAGTGTGCAAGAGCCAATGGCACGACCGAGGACCAGCTGACGGTGCTGGAACCCGGTTACTAAGCTGTAGGTGCCCGCGCTTAAAAGCACTACCAAGGACCGCCTGGCGTTGGCGGAACTCGGATACCCAGGAGGAGGCACCTAAGCCAAAGGCTCGGCCCGGAACCAGCTGACGGTGCTGGAACCAGGTGGTGGACCCCAAGGTCCACAGGAGAGGAGAGAACAGCTAGGCCGCGAGGCAGCCGCAGTTACCGAACCCCAACAGTCCTACAGGGGGAGCTGGGCCTACTGGCACTACAGAATCAGCCTTGACTACCAGTTCACGCAGCCCACATAGGAAGCTCCTAAACTGGAGGCACCCTGGAGTTGGCTAACTCGACCGCACCACGACGGGGCAAGCATAGGCGTCTCAGTGAAGTTGACACAACCCGGAAACAGCTGACGGTGCTGAAACCAGGCTTGGCACGAGGGAGTACCTGTGACAAGAACACTGCCGAGAACCAGCTGGCGGTGCTGGAACCCGGATGCGTTGCCTTGCCTATTAAAGATTGTCTTCCTAGAGCCCCAACTAGCGGTGTTGGAGCAAAGGGTAAGCAGGGGGAGATGAGTGTAGGCCGAAGCCTGCACTGGAGGCAGCTTTGTGTCTGCGTTGCGTTTGCAGGACACTTTGCCGGCTACACACTGGGGGAACAGCTGGCGTTGCTGAACCCCACTAACACAATGGCGTGTGTTTTTCTCTGTGCAGCTAGCACTTGCGGGCAAAAACTAGCGATGTTAGAGCCCGTGTTGAAGCAGGAGGAGGAGGAGAGGAGCAGAGTGTAGGCCGAAGCTTAGTTGAACCAATTTCAAAGGAAACCTTTAACCCCCCCCTCAGGTGTTACAAAGTACAAGAGACACACCTTGTGCAGTATTAATGCTGCACAAGTGAAAGGTTGCTCTATTAATTTGTCTACTTGCACACGCTGAATGAAAGACATACACAATTTACCCCATTCTACAGTCAAACTGTAGTGGATGCGTGACTTGGTTTTTTGATGAGACGCAGCACAGGTGTCCAAAATAACGCCTTGGTGCTTGGAGCAGCTTCCTGAGCGTTGTTATTTGCTGTACAGGAGTCTGCGCTCTTGTGTTATCCCTTGGCAATGCCCTGTTAGCGCTGCCCATCTTATGACATCATTTCATGTTGGCCGGTGCGGTTAACGATGGCCATAAATCCCAGACCCACAGTGTCTTTTCATAAAGCCACACTGCGGTGCTGGGATTCGTGGCCTTGAGCAGTAAATATTTTGGCCGCTCACACACGTCCTTACACCTGCTTCAGACTGGGCGGCCTCTGCTGATCCCTTCTCGCATGCCGCGGCCATGAGGCTGCACAGTCTGAAGAAGGCTGAAGGAGATGAGTTAAGACAGGCGAAGATATGCACTGCTCGTGCCCATCAATCACACCCTCGCAGTCAAAATAATTAAGACAACGAGGAGCATTTTATTCAGGCAGGGCGGACGAACAGGCGCAAGTAGCCAACCAATGATGTCAGAAGACGGGAAGCGCTACCAAGGGGGGTGCTGCGTATCATTAGAAAGGAAAGTCACACCTCAGGGACAGTGGAATGGTCTCAAAGAGACACATTTTGTACGTGTTGAGTTCCACGTGGGCAAGGAGAAAACATCAGCCACCTTGTACAAATGCAGCAGTACTGCTGTACAAGGTGGCTGTTATACATAGAAACACCTGGGGGTGGGGGCCAGGCTCCCTTCAATTTCAGTTCATGTGCCTGCGTGGCGTTTGCAGGTCACGTTGCAAGCTGCACAGCAGGGGAACAGCTGGCGGTGCTGAACCCCACTAACACATTGGCTGGTGTTTTTCTCTGTGCAGCTAGCATTTCCGGGCAAAAACTAGCGGTGTTTGAGCCCAGGGTCAGCAGGAGGAGGAGGAGAGGAGCAAAGTGTAGGCCGAAGCCTGCACTGGTGGCAGCTTTTGGTCGGTTGTGCCAGCGTGGCTTGTGCTGGACACGATGCCGGCTACACAGCGGGGGAACAGCTGGCGTTGCTGAACCCCACTAACACATTGGCTGGTGTTTTTCTCTGTGCAGCTAGCATTTCCGGGCAAAAACTAGCGTTGTTAGAGCCCAGGGTCAGCAGGAGGAGGAGAGGAGCAGAGTGTAGGCCGAAGCCTAGTTGAACCAATTTCAAAGGTTACCTTTAACCCCCCCTCAGGTGTTACAAAGAACAAGAGCCACTCCTTCTGCAGCATTAATGCTGCACAAGTAAAAGGTTGCTCTATTAATTTGTCTACTTGCACAAGCTGAATGCAACACGTAGACTATTTAGCCCATTATACTGTTTAACAGTAGTGGAGGCGTGACTTGTCTTTTTAAAGAAAAGCAGCACAGGTGTCGAAAACAACACCTTTTTGCATGGGCGCAGCTTCCTGAGCGTTGTTAGTTGCTGTACAGGAGTCTGCGCTCTTGTGATCCTTTGGCCATGCGCTGTGAGCGCTTCCTGTCTTATGACCTCATTTCATGTTGGCCGTTGCGGTTAGCGATGGACATGAATCCCAGACCCACAGTGTGTTTTTAAAAAATCACACTGCGGTGCTGGGATTCGTGCCCTGGTGCAGTAAATATGTTTGCCGCTCACACATGTCCTTACACCTGCTTCAGACTGGACGGCCTCATCTGATCCCTTATCGCCTGCCGAGGCCATGAGGACACCCAGTCTGAAGAAGGCGGAAGGAGATGAGTGAACACAGGCAAACATATGCACTGCACATGCCCATCAATCACACCCTCGCTGTCCAAAAAAATAAGACACCGAGGGCCGTTGTTTCGAGCAGGGGAGATGCACAGGCGCAGCCAGCTAACCAATGATGTCAAAAGACGGGCAGCGCTAACAAGGGTGGTGCTGCGTGTCATTACAAAGGAAAGTCACACCTCAGGGACATTGTAATGGTCTGTAATGAGACACATTTTGTACGTGTTGAGTTCCACGTGGGCAAGGAGAAAAAGTCAGCCACCTCGTACAAATGCAGCAGTACTGCTGTACAAGGTGGCTGTTATACATAGAAACACCTGTGGGTGGGGGGCAGGCTCCCTTCAATTTCAGTTCATGTGCCTGCGTGGCGTTTGCAGGTCACGTTGCAAGCTACACAGCAGGGGAACAGCTGGCGTTGCTGAACCCCACTGACACATTGACTGGTGTTTTTCTCTGTGCAGATTGCATGTCCGGGCAAAAACTAGCGGTGTTAGAGCCCAGGGTCAGCAGGAGGAGGAGGAGAGGAGCAAAGTGTAGGCCGAAGCCTGCACTGGTGGCAGCTTTTGGTCGGTTGTGCCAGCGTGGCTTGTGCTGGACACGATGCCGGCTACACAGCGGGGGAACAGCTGGCGGTGCTGAACCCCACTAACACATTGGCTGGTGTTTTTCTCTGTGCAGCTAGCATGTCCGGGCAGAAACTGGCGTTGTTTGAGCCCAGGGTCAGCAGGAGGAGTAGAGGAGCAGAGTGTAGGCCGAAGCCTAGTTGAACCAATTTCAAAGGTTACCTTTAACCCCCCCCTCAGGTGTTGCAAGGTACAAGAGCCACACCTTGAACAGCATTAATGATGCACAAGTCAAAGGTTGCTCTATTTAATTTTGCTCCTTGCACACGCTGAATTAAACACGTACACTATTTAGCCCATTATACTGTCAAACAGTTGTGGAGGCGTGACTTGTCTTTTTAACGAGACGCAGCACAGGTGTCAAAATTTGCACCTAGGTACTGGGCGCAGATTCCTGAGCGTTGTTATTTGCTGTACAGGAGTCTGCGCTCTTGTGTTATCCCTTGGCAATACCCTGTTAGTGCAGGCCGTCTCATGACCTCATTTCATGTTGGCCGGTGCGGTTAACGATGGCCATAAATCCCAGACCCACAGTGGCTTTTCCTAAAGTCACACTGCGGTGCTGGGATTCGTGGCCTTGTGCAGTAAATATGATCGCCGCTCACACATGTCCTTACACCTGCTTCAGACTGGGCGGCCTCAGCTGATCCCTTATCGCATGCCGCGGCCATGAGGCCGCACAGTCAGAAGAAGGCGGAAGGAGGGGAGTGAAAACAGGGGAACATATGCACTGCTCGTGCCCATCAATCACACCCTCGCAGTCAAAATATATGAGACAACGGGGGGCGTTGTGTCGGACAGGGGGGACGCACAGGCACAGCCAGCCAACCAATGATGTCAGGAGACGGGCAGCGCTAACAATGGGGGTGCTGCGTGTCATTAAAAAGGAAAGTCACACCTCAGGGACATTGTAATGGTCTGTAATGAGACACATTTTGTACTTGTTGAGTTCCACGTGTGCAAGGAGAAAAAGTCAGCCACCTTGTACAAATGCAGCAGTACTGCTGTACAAGGTGGCTGTTATACATAGAAACACCTGTGGGTGGGGGGCAGGCTCCCTTCAATTTCAGTTCATGTGCCTGCGTGGCGTTTGCAGGTCACGTTGCAAGCTACACAGCAGGGGAACAGCTGGCGTTGCTGAACCCCACTGACACATTGACTGGTGTTTTTCTCTGTGCAGATTGCATGTCCGGGCAAAAACTAGCGGTGTTAGAGCCCAGGGTCAGCAGGAGGAGGAGGAGAGGAGCAAAGTGTAGGCCGCAGCCTGCACTGGTGGCAGCTTTTGTTCTGTTGTGCCAGCGTGGCTTGTGCTGGACACGTTGCCGACTACACAGCAGGGGAACAGCTGGCGGTGCTGAACCCTACTAACACATTGGCTGGTGTTTTTCTCTGTGCAGCTAGCATTTCCGGGCAGAAACTGGCGTTGTTTGAGCCCAGGGTCAGCAGGAGGAGTAGAGGAGCAGAGTGTAGGCCGAAGCCTAGTTGAACCAATTTCAAAGGTTACCTTTAACCCCCCCCTCAGGTGTTGCAAGGTACAAGAGCCACACCTTGAACAGCATTAATGATGCACAAGTCAAAGGTTGCTCTATTTAATTTTGCTCCTTGCACACGCTGAATTAAACACGTACACTATTTAGCCCATTATACTGTCAAACAGTTGTGGAGGCGTGACTTGTCTTTTTAACGAGACGCAGCACAGGTGTCAAAATTTGCACCTAGGTACTGGGCGCAGATTCCTGAGCGTTGTTATTTGCTGTACAGGAGTCTGCGCTCTTGTGTTATCCCTTGGCAATACCCTGTTAGTGCAGGCCGTCTCATGACCTCATTTCATGTTGGCCGGTGCGGTTAACGATGGCCATAAATCCCAGACCCACAGTGGCTTTTCCTAAAGTCACACTGCGGTGCTGGGATTCGTGGCCTTGTGCAGTAAATATGATCGCCGCTCACACATGTCCTTACACCTGCTTCAGACTGGGCGGCCTCAGCTGATCCCTTATCGCATGCCGCGGCCATGAGGCCGCACAGTCAGAAGAAGGCGGAAGGAGGGGAGTGAAAACAGGGGAACATATGCACTGCTCGTGCCCATCAATCACACCCTCGCAGTCAAAATATATGAGACAACGGGGGGCGTTGTGTCGGGCAGGGGGGACGCACAGGCACAGCCAGCCAACCAATGATGTCAGGAGACGGGCAGCGCTAACAATGGGGGTGCTGCGTGTCATTAAAAAGGAAAGTCACACCTCAGGGACATTGTAATGGTCTGTAATGAGACACATTTTGTACTTGTTGAGTTCCACGTGTGCAAGGAGAAAAAGTCAGCCACCTTGTACAAATGCAGCAGTACTGCTGTACAAGGTGGCTGTTATACATAGAAACACCTGTGGGTGGGGGGCAGGCTCCCTTCAATTTCAGTTCATGTGCCTGCGTGGCGTTTGCAGGTCACGTTGCAAGCTACACAGCAGGGGAACAGCTGGCGTTGCTGAACCCCACTGACACATTGACTGGTGTTTTTCTCTGTGCAGATTGCATGTCCGGGCAAAAACTAGCGGTGTTAGAGCCCAGGGTCAGCAGGAGGAGGAGGAGAGGAGCAAAGTGTAGGCCGCAGCCTGCACTGGTGGCAGCTTTTGTTCTGTTGTGCCAGCGTGGCTTGTGCTGGACACGTTGCCGACTACACAGCAGGGGAACAGCTGGCGGTGCTGAACCCCACTAACACATTGGCTGGTGTTTTTCTCTGTGCAGCTAGCATTTCCGGGCAGAAACTGGCGTTGTTTGAGCCCAGGGTCAGCAGGAGGAGTAGAGGAGCAGAGTGTAGGCCGAAGCCTAGTTGAACCAATTTCAAAGGTTACCTTTAACCCCCCCCTCAGGTGTTGCAAGGTACAAGAGCCACACCTTGAACAGCATTAATGATGCACAAGTCAAAGGTTGCTCTATTTAATTTTGCTCCTTGCACACGCTGAATTAAACACGTACACTATTTAGCCCATTATACTGTCAAACAGTTGTGGAGGCGTGACTTGTCTTTTTAACGAGACGCAGCACAGGTGTCAAAATTTGCACCTAGGTACTGGGCGCAGATTCCTGAGCGTTGTTATTTGCTGTACAGGAGTCTGCGCTCTTGTGTTATCCCTTGGCAATACCCTGTTAGTGCAGGCCGTCTCATGACCTCATTTCATGTTGGCCGGTGCGGTTAACGATGGCCATAAATCCCAGACCCACAGTGGCTTTTCCTAAAGTCACACTGCGGTGCTGGGATTCGTGGCCTTGTGCAGTAAATATGATCGCCGCTCACACATGTCCTTACACCTGCTTCAGACTGGGCGGCCTCAGCTGATCCCTTATCGCATGCCGCGGCCATGAGGCCGCACAGTCAGAAGAAGGCGGAAGGAGGGGAGTGAAAACAGGGGAACATATGCACTGCTCGTGCCCATCAATCACACCCTCGCAGTCAAAATATATGAGACAACGGGGGGCGTTGTGTCGGGCAGGGGGGACGCACAGGCACAGCCAGCCAACCAATGATGTCAGGAGACGGGCAGCGCTAACAATGGGGGTGCTGCGTGTCATTACAAAGGAAAGTCACACCTCAGGGACATTGTAATGGTCTCTAATGAGACACATTTTGTACGTGTTGAGTTCCACGTGGGCAAGGAGAAAAAGTCAGCCACCTCGTACAAATGCAGCAGTACTGCTGTACAAGGTGGCTGATATACATAGAAACACCTGTGGGTGGGGGGCAGGCTCCCTTCAATTTCAGTTCATGTGCCTGCGTGGCGTTTGCAGGTCACGTTGCAAGCTACACAGCAGGGGAACAGCTGGCGTTGCTGAACCCCACTAACACATTGGCTGGTGTTTTTCTCTGTGCAGCTAGCATGTCCGGGCAGAAACTGGCGTTGTTTGAGCCCAGGGTCAGCAGGAGGAGGAGAGGAGCAAAGTGTAGGCCGAAGCCTGCACTGGTGGCAGCTTTTGGTCGGTTGTGCCAGCGTGGCTTGTGCTGGACACGTTGCCGACTACACAGCAGGGGAACAGCTGGCGGTGCTGAACCCCACTAACACATTGGCTGGTGTTTTTCTCTGTGCAGCTAGCATTTCCGGGCAAAAACTAGCGGTGTTTGAGCCCAGGGTCAGCAGGAGGAGTAGAGGAGCAGAGTGTAGGCCGAAGCCTAGTTGAACCAATTTCAAAGGTTACCTTTAACCCCCCCCTCAGGTGTTGCAAGGTACAAGAGCCACACCTTGTGCAGCATTAATGCTGCACAAGTAAAAGGTTGCTCTATTTGTTTTGCTCCTTGCACACGCTGACTAAAACACGTACACTATTTAGCCCATTATACTGTCAAACAGTTGTGGAGGCGTGACTTGTCTTTTTAACGAGACGGAGCACAGGTGTCAAAATTTGCACCTAGGTACTGGGCGCAGATTCCTGAGCGTTCTTATTTGCTGTACAGGAGTCTGCGCTATTGTGATCCCTTGGCCATGCGCTGTGAGCGCTTCCTGTCTTCTGACCTCATTTCATGTCGGCCGTTGCGGTTAGCGATGGACATGAATCCCAGACCCACAGTGTGTTTTTAAAAAATCACACTGCGGTGCTGGGATTCGTGCCCTGGTGCACTAAATATGTTTGCCGCTCACACATGTCCTTACACCTGCTTCAGACTGGGCGGCCTCATCTGATCCCTTATCGCCTGCCGCGGCCATGAGGACACCCAGTCTGAAGAAGGCGGAAGGAGATGAGTGAACACAGGCAAACATATGCACTGCACATGCCCATCAATCACACCCTCGCTGTCCAAAAAAATAAGACACCGAGGGCCGTTGTTTCGAGCAGGGGAGATGCACAGGCGCAGCCAGCTAACCAATGATGTCAAAAGACGGGCAGCGCTAACAAGGGTGGTGCTGCGTGTCATTACAAAGGAAAGTCACACCTCAGGGACATTGTAATGGTCTCTAATGAGACACATTTTGTACGTGTTGAGTTCCACGTGGGCAAGGAGAAACAGTCAGCCACCTCGTACAAATGCAGCAGTACTGCTGTACAAGGTGGCTGATATACATAGAAACACCTGTGGGTGGGGGGCAGGCTCCCTTCAATTTCAGTTCATGTGCCTGCGTGGCGTTTGCAGGTCACGTTGCAAGCTACACAGCAGGGGAACAGCTGGCGTTGCTGAACCCCACTGACACATTGACTGGTGTTTTTCTCTGTGCAGATTGCATGTCCGGGCAAAAACTAGCGGTGTTAGAGCCCAGGGTCAGCAGGAGGAGGAGGAGAGGAGCAAAGTGTAGGCCGAAGCCTGCACTGGTGGCAGCTTTTGGTCGGTTGTGCCAGCGTGGCTTGTGCTGGACACGATGCCGGCTACACAGCGGGGGAACAGCAGGCGGTGCTGAACCCCACTAACACATTGGCTGGTGTTTTTCTCTGTGCAGCTAGCATGTCCGGGCAGAAACTGGCGTTGTTTGAGCCCAGGGTCAGCAGGAGGAGGAGAGGAGCAAAGTGTAGGCCGAAGCCTGCACTGGTGGCAGCTTTTGGTCGGTTGTGCCAGCGTGGCTTGTGCTGGACACGTTGCCGACTACACAGCAGGGGAACAGCTGGCGGTGCTGAACCCCACTAACACATTGGCTGGTGTTTTTCTCTGTGCAGCTAGCATTTCCGGGCAAAAACTAGCGGTGTTTGAGCCCAGGGTCAGCAGGAGGAGTAGAGAAGCAGAGTGTAGGCCGAAGCCTAGTTGAACCAATTTCAAAGGTTACCTTTAACCCCCCCCTCAGGTGTTGCAAGGTACAAGAGCCACACCTTGTGCAGCATTAATGCTGCACAAGTAAAAGGTTGCTCTATTTGTTTTGCTCCTTGCACACGCTGACTAAAACACGTACACTATTTAGCCCATTATACTGTCAAACAGTTGTGGAGGCGTGACTTGTCTTTTTAACGAGACGCAGCACAGGTGTAAAAATTTGCACCTAGGTACTGGGCGCAGATTCCTGAGCGTTGTTATTTGCTGTACAGGAGTCTGCGCTATTGTGATCCCTTGGCCATGCGCTGTGAGCGCTTCCTGTCTTCTGACCTCATTTCATGTCGGCCGTTGCGGTTAGCGATGGACATGAATCCCAGACCCACAGTGTGTTTTCAAAAAATCACACTGCGTGGCTGGGATTCGTGGCCTTGTGCAGTAAATAGGTTGGCCGCTTACACATGTCCTTACACCTGCTCCAGACTGGGCGGCCTCAGCTGATCCCTTATCGCCTACCACGGCCAGGAGGCCGCACAGTCTGAAGAAGGCGGAAGGAGATGAGTTAAGACAGGCGAACATATGCACTGCTCGTGCCCATAAACCACACCCTCGCTGACAAAATAAATATGACAACGAGGGGCGTTGTTTCTAGCAGGGCGGATGCACAGGCGCAGCCAGCTAACCATGATGACAAAAGACGGGAAACGCTACCAAGGGGGGTGCTGCGTATCATTACAAAGGAAAGTCACACCTCAGGGACAGTGGAATGGTCTCAATGAGACACATTTTGTACGTGTTGAGTTCCACGTGGGCAAGGAGAAAAAGTCAGCCACCTTGTACAAATGCAGCAGTACTGCTGTACTAGGTGGCTGTTATACATAGAAACACCTGGGGGGGTGGGGCCAGGTTCCCTTTTAATTTCAGTTCCTGTGCCTGCATGGCGTTTGCAGGTCACGTTGCCGGCTACACAGCAGGGGAACAGCTGGCGTTGCTGAACCCCACTAACACATTGGCTGGTGTTTTTCTCTGTGCAGCTAGCACTTCCGGGCAAAAACTAGCGGTGTTTGAGCCCAGGGTCAGCAGGAGGAGGAGAGGAGCAGAGTGTAGGCCGAAGCCTGCACTGGTGGCAGCTTTTGTTCTGTTGTGCCAGCGTGGCTTGTGCTGGACACGTTGCCGACTACACAGCAGGGGAACAGCTGGCGGTGCTGAACCCCACTGACACATCACCTAGTGTTTTTTTCTGTGTAGACAACACTTCCAGGTGGCAACTGACAGTGTTGAAACCCAGGGAATCAAAGAGGAGCAGAGTGTAGGCCGAAGCCTGCAGTGGAGCAAGTTGAAAGGGAACCTTTAACCCCCCCCCCCAGGCATTTGTTGCTGAAAGAGCCATCTTGTACAGCAGTAATACTGCACATGGAAAATGGTGGCTCCGAAAATTATGCTCCTTGCAAACGCTGAAGTACACACTCATATAATGTGTCCCCTCACACCGTCAAACCATCCCGGAAGTGGGACTTTCCTTTGTAATGTGACACAGCACAGCCGTCATTCCAACCCCCTTGGTGCCGGGCACCACCTCCTCAACGTTGTTTGGTTCTGTCACGGAGCCCGCACTGTAATGTTATCCCTTGGCCATGCACAGTTAGCGGTGCCCGTCTTCTGACATCATGTAGGTGTCAGGCTGGCAGTGCCTGTGCGTCCAAGCTGCCCGAGATCCAACCTTGCAGTGTCATCTAATGTAGTCCCACTGCGGGCCAGGGATCCATGGGCATGCGCAGTGCATATCATCGCCTCTCACTCACCTCCTTCCTGCTTCTTCAGACTGTGCGGCGTCACGGCCGTGGCATGCTATTAGGGATCAGCTGACGCCGCCTAGTCTGAAGAAGCGTGAAGAAGGGGAGTGAGAGGCTAGTATATGCACTGCGCATGGCCATGGATACCAGGCCCACTGTGGGATCACATTAGACGACACTGCGAGGTGTGATTTCGGGCAGCGTGGACGCACAGGCGCAGCCAGGACGACAACAAATGATGTCAGAGGACGGGCAGCGCAAACTGTGCATGGCCAAGGGATAACATAACAGCGCAGGGTCCATGACGGAATCAAACAACGCTAAGGAGGCAGCGCACGGTGCCAAGGGGGTAGCAATGACGGCTGTGCTGTGTCACATTACAAAGGAAAGTCCCACCTCCGGGACGGTTGGACGGTGTGAGGGGACACATTACATGAGTGTGTAGTTCAGCGTTTGCAAGGAGCATAATTTCAAGAGCGACCTTTCCCTTGTGCAGTATTAGTGCTGCACATGGTGGCTCTTTCAGTAACAAACGCCTAGGGGGGGGGGGGGGACAGGTCCCCTTACATTTTAGTTGTGCCAGCGTGGCGGTCGCATGACACGTTGCCGGATACACAGCTGGGGATCAGCTGACGTTACTGAACCCCAATAACAGAGGAGCGACTGTTGACTGTGCACACAGCACTTCCAGGCACCAACTGGCGGTGTTAGAGCCCAGGGACAGCAGGAGGAGCAGATTGGAGGTATTGCCGCACACACAGCTGGGGATCAGCTGACGTTACTGAACCCCAATAACAGAGGAGCGACTGTTGACTGTGCACACAGCACTTCCAGGCACCAACTGGCGGTGTTAGAGCCCAGGGACAGCAGGAGGAGCAGAGGAACAGAGTGTAGGCCGAAGCCTGATTGGAGCAAGTTGAAAGGAAACCTTTAACCCCCCCCCCCAAGACGTTTGTAGCTGAAAGAGCCATGTTGTGCAGCACTAAGGATGCAAAAGGAAAAGGTTGCTCTTTTAATTATGCTCCTTGCAAACACCGAAGTAAACACTAAAAATGTGTCCCTTTATACCGTTAAACCGTTCCGGAGGTGCGAATTTCCTTCGTAATGGGACACAGCACAGCTGTCATTCCTATCCCCTTGATGCCGTGCGCTGCCTCCTCAGCGTTGTTTTAAGCTGCCACGGAGCCTGCGCTGTTCTGTTAGCCCTTGGCCATGCCCAATTAGCGCTGCCTGTCTTCTGACATAATTTGGTGTCAGGCTGTCAGTGCCTGTGCGTCCACGCTGCTCCAGATCCCACCTCGCAGTCTCATCTAACGTAATCCCACTGCGGGCCTTGGAACCATGGGCATGCACAGTGCATAACCTCGACTCTCACTCCCCTCCTTCCCTCTTCTTCAGACTGTGCGGTGTCACGGCCGTGGCATGCTAGGGATCAGCTGACGGCGCACAGTCTAAAGAAGGCAGAGGGAAATGAGCGAGAGCCCGAGGGGAAGATATGCACTGCGCATGCCCATGGATCCCAGGCCCGCAGTGTGACTCAATCAGAAGACACTGCGAGGCGGGATCTCGGGCAGCGCGGCCGCACAGGCGCAGCCAGCCTGACACCAAATTATGTCAGAAGACAGGCAGCGCAAATAGGGCATGCCCAAGGGATAACAGAACAGCGCAGGCTCCGTGACAGCTTAAAACAACGCTGAGGAGGCAGCGCATGGCACCAAGGGGGTAGGAATGACGGCTGTGCTGCGTCACATTACGAAGGAAAGTCCCAGCTCCGGGACGGTATAACGGTATCAGTGAACACATTTTATAAGTGTTAAGTTCTGCGTGTGCAAAGAGCTAAAAAAAAAGAGCTACCTTTTCCTTGTGCAGCATTACTGCTGCACAAGATGGCTCTTTCAGTAACAAACGACGGGGGGGGGGGGGGGGGACAGGTTCCCTTACATTTAGGTTGTTGTGCCAGCGTGGCGGTCGCAGGACACATTGCCGGCTACACAGCTGGGGATCAGCTGACGTTACTGAAACCCAATAACACTGGGTCGTATGTTTTTACTGTGCAGCCTGCACTTCTGAGCCGCAACTGGCGGTGTTGGAGCCCAGGAATAGCAGTTCAGGTGGTAGAAAGATGAACACAGCAGGAGACCTGGATGACACCCAATTACTTAATCAGGCAGAGGAGTGGCAAATTCCTGCGAGATCCAGGCCTGGTTCATTTTCAGGAAAGTAAGCCGGTCAACGTTATCGGAGGATAGTCGCATGCGACGGTCTGTTAGTACACCACCTGCGGCACTAAAGACACGTTCCGATAAGACACTAGCCGCAGGGCAAGCCAGCACCTCCAATGCATACTGGCTTAGCTCTGGCCATGTATCCAGCTTAGAGACCCAAAACTTGAACGGGGAAGAGCCGTCTGGGAGTACAGTAAGAGGGCAAGCCATGTAGTCTGTCACCATCTGACGGAACCGTTGCCTCCTGCTGACTGGAGCCGCCAGTGATGGTGTAGACATTTGGGGCGGGCACACAAAAGTGTGCCAGAGTTGTGCCATACTGGGCTTGCCTTGGGCAGAGGCACTGCTTCTGCTCCCTCTTTGGGCAGAGCCTCCCCCACTGCCTCGACGCACTGAGCTGCTTTGTAAAGCACTAGCAGCACTCCTCTCAGTTGGACAGGAGAAGATGATGGAATTCACCAGTGTGTCGTGGTACTCCCGCAATTTACGCTCCCGGGTCAACGCAGGGATGAGGTTTTGGACGTTGTCCCGGTAGCGAGGATCGAGGAGGGTGAACACCCAATAATCAGGCATGTTGAGAATGTGGTCGATGCGGCGGTCGTTTCTCAGGCACTGCAGCATGAAATCCACCATGTGCTGCAGAGTGCCAACCGGCCCAGAAACGCTGTCCCCTGCTTGAGACATGATCTCTGCCCGCTCGTCATCACCCCACCCTCGCTGTACACACTGACCACTGGACAATTGTGTCGCTCCCTCCTCTGGACGGAGCTCTTCCTCCTCCATTGACTCCTCCTCATCCTCCTCACAAATTGGCCCCTGCGTACCCCTTTGTGAGGAACCACGTGGCGCTGACTCTCCAGAAGCTGATGGAAAAGGTGACTCCTCATCCTCCACCTCTTCCACCACATCATCCCTTAACCCTTGCAAAGTTTGCTGAAGCAGGCAGATAAGGGGGACAGTCATGCTGACTAGTGCATCATCTGCACTTGCCATCCGCGTGGAATAATCAAAAGGACGCAAAACCTGGCAGACGTCCTTCATAGTGGCCCACTCTGTGGTTGTGAAGTCTGATCGGCGCTGACTGCGACTTCTTTGCGCCTGATGCAGCTGGTACTCCATAACTGCTTGCTGCTGCTCACACAACCGCTCCAACATATGTAACGTGGAATTCCACCGGGTAGGTAGGTCACATATGATGCGGTGTTCCGGAAGGCGGAATCGGCGCTGCAGAGCAGCAATGCGGGATCTGGCCAAGCTGGAACGCCGCAAGTGAGCACACTCTAGGCGGACCTTGTGCAGCAGGGCATCAAGATCCGGATAGTCCCTCAGAAAACTCTGCACAACCAAATTGAGCACATGTGCCAGACATGGGATGTGAGTGAGGTTGCCAAGGGCCAAAGCTGCCACCAGATTTCGGCCATTGTCACACACTACCATGCCTGGCTGGAGATTCGCTGGCAGTAACCACACATCGCTCTCCTGCTTTATGGCATTCCAGAGCTCCTGCGCTGTGTGGCTTCGATGCCCCAATGAAACTAGTTTCAAGACGGCCTGCTGACGTTTGGCCACGGCTGTGCTCATGTCGGTCATAGGTAAACGTTCACGGGTCCATGTGGGGGTGGACTGTGACGGATCCTGCAGAGAGGAATCAGAGGAACTGGTGTAAGAGGAGGAGTCGATGCGTACAGACTGGATTCCTGCAATCCTTGGAGTGGGCAGGACACGTCCTGCGCCACTCGCACGATCTGTACCTGGCTCAACAACATTAACCCAATGGGCAGTGAGGGAAACATATCGCCCCTGTCCATGCTGACTGGTCCACGCATCGGTGGTGAGGTGGACCTTGCTACTGACGGCGTTCAGTAGCGCATGTTTTATGTTTGCCTCAACATGCCTGTGCAGGGCAGGGACAGCCTGCCTGCTGAAGTAAAAGCGGCTGGGCACCTTGTACTGTGGGACTGCCAATGCCATCAAGTCACGGAAGCTGTCAGTCTCCACCAGCCTGAACGAGAGCATTTCCAGGGACAACAGTTTGGCAATGCCTGCATTCAGAGCCTGTGCTCGGGGGTGGTTGGCCGAGAATGCCCGCCTTTTCTCCCATGCCTGTACTACCGATGGCTGTAGAGTAGACTGGGAGTGTGAGGATGACTGGGAAGGTGGTGCTGTGGGTGGAATTACACAAGGTCTCTGGGAGGAAGCCAAACCAGCTGTGCGTGAGCTGGAGGAAGAGGCAACACGAGCTGAAGAGGTGGTAGCTGCCGCTGTTGGTTGGCCTACATCTTCAGTGTGTTTCTGTAACTCCACCGCGTGCCTGGTCCGCACATGTTTCCACATATTTGTGGTATTGAGGTTGCTGACATTTTTCCCTCTTTTTACTTTATGATGACACAGCTTGCATTTGACAAAACAAATGTCATCTGCAACTGTGTCAAAAAAGGACCAGGCACTGCAAGTCTTGGGAGCGCCCTTTTTGGCTTTGGAAAGAGACAGGCTCCTAACGGGTGCCAAAGTGGAGGCTACAGGCTCCGCAGTCTTCCCCCTCCCTCTCCCTCTTTGGCCCGTAAGAGGAAGCTCTTCCTCTGAGCTGCTCCCACCACCTTCCTGTTCCTCACGCCACGATGGGTCAAGGACCTCATCATCTCCACTACCCTCTGCCACCAACTGCTCCTCCTGGGTAGTCTCAGCAGCACAGTACGCACGAGAAAGCGGCACCTGAGTTTCATCATCAGATGCGTACTGCGCTGTGGTCACCGGAGGCACTGGCCCACCTGCCTCTTCAGAGTCAGAGAGATAAAGCTTTTGGGCATCACTGCACACTGCCTCTTCTTCCATTTCTCCAATGCTGCTTGGCTGGCCCCCTGTTTCCAAGCCAAGAGATTCAGAGAACAGAAGTAGAGACGGCTCCTGTCCTGGGCTCTCTGACTGCCTGGCCAATTTGGCAGGTGGTGAAGAGACAGATGGCTGCTCTCCAGTGCTCTGTGCCTGAGAGGATGTGGCACTAACTGAAGTCGATGCCGAGGCGTTAGCTGCCATCCACCCGACAACGGCTTCAATTTGGTCTTCACGCAGCAGCGGTGCACGGCGCTCTCCGACAAAGCTGCGCATGAAGGACTGTTCCCTGCTGAAACTGAGTGACGACGAGTCACCGGCGCCCGCAGCAGGCACAGAATCACCACGTCCTCTCCCTGCTCCTCTCCCTGCTCCGCGCCCACGCCCACGTGCCTTACTCCCTGCCCTCTTCATCTTGGTTGACAGATAAAGATAAGCAGAAAAGTACTAAGGCCTTAGTGTGCTTATTCCTGTAATGCTCCTCCTAACAGGTGTAAGAAACACTAATGTTGTAAATTGTGGACTAAACTTTATTATTTTTCAAATGTGGCCTACGCAAGTGTAAGTTGTGTTTGGTGAACTTAACCTTTTTTTTGGTGCAGATCGGGCTACAGAGCTAGTTTAAATCACACGGAGACCGTGCAGACAGCCGTAAACGGCGCTGCAAGGCCAAGAAACCCTCCTCTAGGTTATCCTATATAGTGTTTTTCCACTATTTAGCTGGATACAAGTGGAAAGACACTAATAGGAATTTTTTTTTTCAAATTTTAAACTGGCTGCACTATTTGAAAAAAAGGAAATTTTTTTTCAAGGTATGAGGCAGTAACGCACCCTGAGCTGAATCCAACCGGCTATGGCTGCACACAGACTACAGGGCGAGCTGGGCTCACACGGAGACCGTGCAGACAGCCGTAAACGGCGCTGCAAGGCCAAAAAACCCTCCTCTAGGTTATCCTATATAGTGTTTTTCCACTATTTAGCTGGATACGAGTGGAAAGACACTAATAGGAATTTTTTTTTTCAAATTTTAAACAGGCTGCACTATTTGAAAAAAAGGAAAATTTTTCTCAAGGTATGAGCCAGTAACGAACCCTGAGCTGAATCCAACCGGCTATGGCTGCACACAGACTACAGGGCGAGCTGGGCTCACACGGAGACCGTGCAGACAGCCGTAAACGGCGCTGCAAGGCCAAAAAACCCTCCTCTAGGTTATCCTATATAGTGTTTTTCCACTATTTAGCTGGATACGAGTGGAAAGACACTAATAGGAATTTTTTTTTTCAAATTTTAAACAGGCTGCACTATTTGAAAAAAAGGAAAATTTTTCTCAAGGTATGAGCCAGTAACGAACCCTGAGCTGAATCCAACCGGCTATGGCTGCACACAGACTACAGGGCGAGCTGGGCTCACACGGAGACCGTGCAGACAGCCGTAAACGGCGCTGCAAGGCCAAAAAACCCTCCTCTAGGTTATCCTATATAGTGTTTTTCCACTATTTAGCTGGATACGAGTGGAAAGACACTAATAGGAATTTTTTTTTTCAAATTTTAAACAGGCTGCACTATTTGAAAAAAAGGAAAATTTTTCTCAAGGTATGAGCCAGTAACGAACCCTGAGCTGAATCCAACCGGCTATGGCTGCACACAGACTACAGGGCGAGCTGGGCTCACACGGAGACCGTGCAGACAGCCGTAAACGGCGCTGCAAGGCCCAAAAACCCCCCTCTAGGTTATCCTATGTAGTGTTTTTCCACAATAGAGCTGGAGACTGGTGGAAAAACACTAATAGGAAATTTGAGAAAAAATGTGCAGCAGGCTGCACTAAGAGCAAAAAAGAACAACTGTGTGAGGCAGTGTGAACCCCCCCTGAGCTGAATACAACCGGGTATATGGCTGCACACAGACTACAGAGTGAGCTGCACACACACACACACACAGAGACCTTGCAGAACGCTGTTAAAACAGCGCTGCAAGGCAAGAGCAAGGTGAACAGTGAAGAACACACAGCGTTTTGCTAAATTAGCCTTTGGAAAGGAAAATAAAGCAATTAGCTAGCTCAACTGGCCCTCAGTTAGAACACAGCGTCCTGTCCCTAACTGAAATCACAGCAGAGTGAGCGCAAAATGGCGGCAGCGCTTTTTTATAGTGCAGAGTGACATCATTTCAGCAGCCAATCCAAGCCTTGCCAGTACTTACATGCCCACCATGCTAAACAGGATGTGCCCACACTTTCATTCATTCCTCATTGGCTGCTGCGTTCAATTTGAATTCTGGGAACTTCCGATTCCGGTATCCGATACGCGGGAAGTATCGGAATTCGGTATCGGAATTCCGATACCGCAAATATCGGCCGATACCCGATACTTGCGGTATCGGAATGCTCAACACTAGTAGCCGCACTTACAGTAAGCCGACCAGACTAGATCTGTAGACGCACTTACAGTAAGCCGACCAGACTTGATCTGTAGACGCACTTACAGTAAGCCGACCAGACTAGATCTGTAGACGCACTTACAGTAAGCCGACCAGACTAGATCTGTAGACGCATTTACAGTAAGCCGACCAGACTAGTTCTGTAGATGCACTTACAGTAAGCTTACCAGACTAGACCTGTAGCCGCACTTACAGTAAGCCGACCAGACTAGATCTGTAGACGCACTTACAGTAAGCCGACCAGACTTGATCTGTAGACGCACTTACAGTAAGCCGACCAGACTAGATCTGTAGACGCACTTACAGTAAGCCGACCAGACTAGATCTGTAGATGCATTTACAGTAAGCCGACCAGACTAGTTCTGTAGATGCACTTACAGTAAGCTGACCAGACTAGATCTGTAGCCGCACTTACAGTAAGCCAACCAGACTAGATCTGTAGACGCACTTATAGTAAGCCGACCAGACTAGTTTTGTAGACGCACTTACAGTAAGCCGACCAGACTAGTTCTGTAAACGCACTTACAGTAAGCTGACCAGACTAGATCTGTAGCCGCACTTACAGTAAGCCGACCAGACTAGATCTGTAGACGCACTTACAGTAAGCCGACCAGACTAGTTCTGTAGATGCACTTACAGTAAGCCGACCAGACTAGTTCTGTAGACGCACTTACAGTAAGCTGACCAGACTAGATCTGTAGCCGCACTTACAGTAAGCTGACCAGACTAGACCTGTAGCCGCACTTACAGTAAGCTGACCAGACTAGATCTGTAGCCGCACTTACAGTAAGCTGACCAAACTAGATCTGTAGATGCACTTACAGTAAGCCGACCAGACTAGATCTGTAGCCGCACTTACAGTAAGCCGACCAAACTAGATCTGTAGATGCACTTACAGTAAGCTGACCAGACTAGATCTGTAGCCGCACTTACAGTAAGCTGACCAGACTAGATCTGTAGCCGCACTTACAGTAAGCCGACCAGACTAGATCTGTAGACGCACTTACAGTAAGCCGACCAGACTAGTTCTGTAGACGCACTTACAGTAAGCCGACCAGACTAGATCTGTAGACGCACTTACAGTAAGCTGACTAGACTAGTTCTGTAGACGCACTTACAGTAAGCTGACCAGACTAGATCTGTAGCCGCACTTACAGTAAGCCGACCAAACTAGATCTGTAGATGCACTTACAGTAAGCCGACCAGACTAGATCTGTAGCCGCACTTACAGTAAGCCGACCAAACTAGATCTGTAGCCGCACTTACAGTAAGCTGACCAGACTAGATCTGTAGCCGCACTTACAGTAAGCCGACCAAACTAGATCTGTAGACGCACTTACAGTAAACCGACCAGACTAGATCTGTAGCTGCACTTACAGTAAGCCGACCAGACTAGATCTGTAGCCGCACTTACAGTAAGCTGACCAGACTAGATCTGTAGCCGCACTTACAGTAAGCCGACCAGACTAGATCTGTAGACGCACTTACAGTAAGCCGACCAGACTAGATCTGTAGCTGCACTTACAGTAAGCCGAGAGGGACTAGTTCTGTAGACGTACTTACAGTAAGCAGACCAGACTAGATCTGTAGCTGCACTTACAGTAAAGGTACCGTCACACTCAGCAACTTTGCAACGAGAACGACAATGATCCGTGACGTTGCAGCATCCTGGATAGCGATCTCGTTGTGTTTGACCCGCAGCAGCGATCTGGATCCCACTGTGCCATCGCTGGTCGGAGTTAGAAGTCCAGAACTTTATTTCGTCATCAGGTTGGCGTGTATCGTCATGTTTGACATCAAAAGCAACGATGCCAGCAACGTTTTACATGGAGCTAACAACCAGCGAGAACGATAAGTGAGTCACCGTTACGTCACTGGATCGCTCCTGCATCGTTCTGGAGCTGCTGTGTTTGACGTCTCTACAGCGACCTAAACAGCGACGCTCCAGCGATCGGCTCGTTGTCTATATCGCTGCAGCGTTGCTGAGTGTGACGGTACCTTAAGCCGACTAGACTAGATCTGTAGCTGCACTTACAATAAGCCGACCAGAGTAGATCTGTAGCCGCACTTACAGTAAGCCGACCAGACTAGATCTGTAGCCACATTTACAATAAGCCGACCAGACTAGATCTGTAGCCACATTTACAATAATCCGACCAGATTAGATCTGTAGACGCACTTAAGGTACCGTCACACATAGCGACGCTGCAGCGATACCGACAACGATCCGGATCGCTGCAGCGTCGCTGTTTGGTCGCTGGAGAGCTGTCACACAGACAGCTCTCCAGCGACCAACGATCCCGAGGTCCCCGGTAACCAGGGTAAACATCGGGTAACTAAGCGCAGGGCCGCGCTTAGTAACCCGATGTTTACCCTGGTTACCATCCTAAAAAGTAAAAAAACAAACGCTACATACTTACCTACAGCCGTCTGTCCTCGGCGCTCTGCTTCTCTGGTCTGGCTGTGAGCTCCGGGCAGCCAGAAAGCAGAGCGGTGACGTCACCGCTCTGCTTTCCGGCTGACCGACGCTCACAGCCAGAGCAGGAGGAGAGCAGAGCACAGCGCTGGAGGACAGACGGCTGTAGGTAAGTATGTACTGTTTGTTTTTTTACTTTTAGGATGGTAACCAGGGTAAACATCGGGTTACTAAGCGCGGCCCTGCGCTTAGTTACCCGATGTTTACCCTGGTTACCAGCAAAGACATCGCTGAATCGGTGTCACACACGCCGATTCAGCGATGTCTGCGGGGAGTCCAGCGACGAAATAAAGTTCTGGACTTTCTTCCCCGACCAGCGATCTCCCAGCAGGGGCCTGATCGCTGCTGCCTGTCACACTGGACGATATCGCTAGCGAGGACGCTGCAACGTCACGGATCGCTAGCGATATCGTCTAGTGTGACAGTACCTTTACAGTAAGCTGACCAGACGTGATTATGATGCTATTCATCTGCAGATTACTGCTATATCTGCAGCTTTTCTGCCGGTGATAGCTTCCCTTTATGACTGTCTTGTATAAAGTTTTCACTGTTTAAGACAGTCTAGTTAATTATGGTCCAGCTTCTTTCAGCAAAATGAAAAAACTTGGTATGAACCCAGTTCTATACTACACAAGGCCAGGGTTAAATGGCGACTTTGGCCGCGGCACAATGTAAGTGAATGTGATCACGTTGACCAGCACGTTGCTGCGACCGCTGCTGCTGCATGCCGCATGCATTATGGCAATTTACAGATACTTCTTGCCTTGTGTCAACCATTTAGGCTAACAGTGGTCTAATATTATGGCTGGCACACATTGTGCTGACCATGGAGAATATTTTATAGCCACAGCTCCCACATCCACTGGTGACTACTTCCAGCCAAACATTCCAATCTGTTGCCCCAATCTGTCCTCCAGGTCAGCTTTTCTGTAGGACAGTTTAGACAGAAGAGGTCCATAAGCTTTATGCTCCTGCAATGGAAAGCCTACATAGTGGAAAGCAAACGGAAATGCTGTGAAAATGCAGCAATTTTATCATAATTCAGAAAAAAAGCACAGCGAGAATTGCATCATGTGAACATCGCCTAATAAGGCTACATTTACATGTTGTTGCTGTTGTGCATTTTTTGTGACAAAAAAAATCATCTTGACCATGTGTGAACACAGCCTAGTAATGGCTTCTTTGCCACTAATAAAACTAGAAAGACAAATGTCACCATTTTGGTGCAATATAAGATGTAATTTCCACATCTAGTTTACACTAGATCCTAAATATTCAGAAGATTTACTTTACTTGCTTTACTAATATTAAACATTGCAGCCGATCCTACTGTACGTATCTCCGATAAAGTATTTCTACAGATGAGTGATTGTTTTTTGCACTATGGTTTTCTGCTGTAAAAAGACAGCAGGAACAATAAATGCCTCGGTGAAGCTGAGATGACATACATCTTATTATATAACGAGAGGAATCACAAGACGGTATTACAAGATCTATGGCCGCCTCAGCTTGTGCGCGAGAGGTCGCATTACAGAAACTCAGGGGACAGAATATTATACGATTACTTATAACCATGGTAAACAAACAGTGCAATAAAACAGCAGGAAATCAGCGGGGTCCTGACCGTAATGACGGGAAACTGACCAGCTAGGAGAATGATATGTTGATATTACTTCAGCGATCATTATTAAAGCATTGCCAGGATAGCGCTGTCATTTTCAAGGCTCTTCTGTAATATTCAATACTTTTCTATTATTTCAAGTTCCAAGTTCTTATTTACATTTCTTGTTTGCACTTTTTTTTTTACATGAGTAGAATTTTTGCTCATCTAGTTTTACCATCAGGATATTTTCCTGCCTGATACTTTGACATAGCAGATGAAGGCTAAGCTTAGGGTAAAGTATTCAGACCCCTTTACATTTCACTCTTTGTTTCATTGCAGCCATTTGATAAATTCAAAAAAAGTTCTTTTTTTTCTCATTAATGTACACTCTACACCCCCATCTTGACTGAAAAAAAAATGTAGAAATTTTTTCATATTTATTAAAAAAAGAAAAACTGAAATATCACATGGTCATAAGTATTCACTTATCCACTTCAAAACATGGCCATAACCTTTTTATTGTTGCATCAATATGGCTGTATGAGGGCTTGTTTTTTGTGGGATGAGTTGTACTTGTGAGTGACACCATTTATTCTATCGCACAATGTAGTGAGAAATGGGAAAATTCCAAGTGCACAGAAATAACAAAAAAGTGCAATTTTTTACCATGTTCACTATATATCGTAGTTACACTAACCTGGCAAGTACGCAGATAATGAACATGTATAGTTTTTTTTTTTTATTTAAAAATTGTGCAGATCGCTTTTTGGCTGTGACATGTGGTGAAACACCACCTACAGCCCCGTCATTCGGGGGGTAAGTGAGACTGGGTCGTGCCTCACTAATGCAAAGTTAATTTCTAGAGTCCAAAAGTTGACATGAAATCACCGGATATCACCGGCGGCTGCAGCTGGGGGTCATGTGATCTGAACTGAGCGAGGTACATAGGGTATTTAGAAAAAGTCTTATTTGAAAGGTTTAAATATGCAGTGCAGTGGACCACTTCTTTAAGTGGTGAAATTTGTAAAAAAAAAAAATGTTGCGGCAGTCAAAAGCCTGTAATACAGATATTTGTTTTTTTTTTTTTTGCATTACGCCGTTTTCCGAGTGCATTCATTTATTTTATATTTTGATAGATGAGACTTTTACTAATGCAGCGATACTAAATGTGTGCATTTTTTTTTTCGTTTTTTTTTCAATGGGGCAAAAGAAGGGTGACTTGAACTTTTGTGTATTTTAATTTTTTTCATATTCTGAAAAACATTTTTTTTTTCACTTTTTGGTGTATTTAATAGTCCTCTTAGCGGACATGTAGCTGTGATCATCTGATCGTTTGTACTATACATTAGCCCTACTATGCATAGAGGAAATTGCGATCTCCTGTGAACGCCGGCTACGTACTGGCTCTCACAGTAGAATCGTTATAATAGGCACGGAGGTTATCAGCAGACCCCGGCTGTCATAACAACCCATCTGCGCCCCCATGATTACATAAGCTCGCTGATGGGAGCGTGGAACGACGCGCCCTCCCTGCTGGCATGCGTTAAATGCCACTGTCAGAGATTGACAGCGGGATTTAACAGGTTAATAGCTCCGCCCACAGCTGTTCGAGTTTGAAGGGGTTAAACTCACCTCTATTGCAAGGGCCGTTTAGCGGTGTCAGCACTTCCTCTGCCTAGCCTCGCATAGTATTGTTATGTCACGCGATCCCTGCGGCCAATCAGCGCTGGATTCACTCTCTTCTAATTTGAACCAATTGGACGTCCGGATGAAGTTAGAGAGCAGCTGCTGCTCTCACCCCGTCTGGATGTCAGTTACTGGCCCGTCATATGCTGCAGCCAGTAGTTCCCTCTGCCTCCCCTTTGGACCCACTATGTAGATATTTTAGGATAAGCCATTTGTTGCTTAGTGCATCTGAGCGCTTGATGTCTTCACACTATAGTCTATCATTTCAGAAGTAGCAGGAGAAAGCAGTATATATCAGAGACACCAATATGAATCTCTTCAGTAATAATGTCATGGCTGAGACCAGTGAACCTCTGAGCTCATGTTTCACTCTAACTAAAGAAGTAGTTTTGCAATTATTTTACTTTTATTTCCTGTCACCTACATGTGACTGACTTATCCCCGCTTCATTCATCAAGAATATCGAATCCACAGTTATACTCCAAATCATAAAAGTAAAAGCAGATTTATGGGTGAGAATTAAATAAGGCATTAAAATCAATGCTATAAGTTATATTCTTGCATGTTATTTTAGGGGACGTAATAAATATATTCCTAAACTTGCTTTACCTTCAGTAAAAATATAGAAAAATGATAGCACACATGTCAGCAAACTGTGGATTGGGGCAGATCGAGTCATACTGTGTAGATGGCTATCTGGAAATTGGAGTGACCGGCCCATAGTCACCTTCCTGTAACTTTACTCACTCTTCCTGCTCACTGTGATGCCAATTCATTAAGATTGGCATTTTGTACAAATTTGAGGCCCCTTTCAGCTGCCGTGCACCACCACAAGCATTGTACTCCAGTCAGGGATTGTAGCATATTTCTGTCTTAATTTAAAGTGCAAATTATGATGAATTAGTCAACCACACTCTCCTTCTAAGCTTTGCACACTTTCCAAAAAGATGGCAGAGCTGGCTAGGACTTGTGTAAAAACTCCAAAAGTTGCAAAATTTGCGTTCATCCATGGGAACTGTAGTGAAAAACTTTGTATGAATAGGCCTCTATGTGCTAAAGGGAGTCTGTTATCACAAAATGACTATTCAAACCAACGACAGCACCTTGCGGAGGACTTAGCCCTAACAAAAGACCGGGTGCCCATGATTCGGAAGTAGCAGCGCTTTGGACGCAGCGTATGTTCACTGCATCCAAAGCGCTCCTTCTATTGAACACAGGTGATTCCGCTAGAGTTCACTGAGCTGTGAGGATTCACCACGTTCAATACATTCTATTGATGTAATTGAATGAGTTGACGTGAGTCTCCGCAAGAGAAATTGGCGTGCTGCAGTCTGGAAAGAAGTGCCGCATGTCCATCTCCACGGGTGATCCGCAGGCATCTGTGCATGCTTAGTGTGCATGGGATTTCTCACCACTGCGGGTTTGACACTGCATGAGTCAAACGCACAGCAACTTTGGATTGTGTGCACCTACCCTTAAGTGTCTAAGTCCATTGCTTCAATTGCTAGAAATCGTTCTTAATTCAAATTTGTTAACGAGGTACTCGGTGCACACTTGGCATGGCTGAGCAGTTCAAGGTGTCTTCCTACCTATTAGTTTTCCATTATATCTTTCAGGCTCCCCGTCCTGTGATGGTAGATGCATATCAGTATTCGCAGAGTATTCCGCAGAGCTGCGGAATGACGTCGCGGCTTCTGATTGGTCGAGTGCCGCCCATGTGACCGCCACGCGACCAATCAGAAGCCGCGACGTCATTCCTCAGGCCTTAAATTCCTAGAATGAGCGCGTTTAGGACCTGAGGAATGACGTTGCGGCTTCTGATTGGTCGCGTGCCGCCCATGTGACCGCGACGCGACCAATCAGAAGCCGCGATGTCATTCTCAGGCACTAAACTCCTCATTCTAGGAATTTAGGACCTGCGGAATGACGTCGCGGCTTCTGATTGGTCGCGTGGCGGTCACATGGGCGGCACGTGACCAATCAGAAGCCGCAACGTCATTCCGCAGGTCCTAAACGCGCTCATTTTAAACAAAGAAGCCTGCCGGTTACCTGCGTGATGTCCAGGGGCCGCCGGAGAGGTGAATATATCAATACTTTTTATTTTAATTCTTTATTTTACACATTAATATGGATCCCAGGGCCTGAAGGAGAGTTTCCTCTCCTTCAGACCCTGGGAACCATCAGAATACCTTCCGATACTTGGTGTCCCATTGACTTGTATTGGTATCGGATATCGGTATCGGCGATATCCGATACTTTTCGGGTATCGGACGATACTATCCGATACCGATACTTTCAAGTATCGGACGGTATTGCTCAACACTAGTTAAAAGTTGACCAGCGATTTCTCATTTTTACAACACCATTTTTTTTAGGGACCACATCACATTTAAAGTCATTTTGAGGGGTCTATATAATAGAAATACCCAAAAGTGACACCATTTTAAAAACTTCACCCCTTAAGGTGCTCAAAACCACATTCAAGAAGTTTATTAACCCTTCAGGTGCTTCACAGAAATTTTTGGAATGTTTAAAAAAAAATAAACATTTAACTTTTTTCACAAATTTTTTTTAATTCAGATCCAATTTGTTTTATTTTAACAAGGGTAACAGGAGAAATTGGACCCCAAAAGTTGTTGTACAATTTGTCCTGAGTATGAAGGCACCCCATATGTGGGGATAAACCACTGTTTGGGCGCATGGCAGAGCTCAGAAGGGAAGGAGCTCTGTTTGACTTTTCAATGCAAAATTGGCTGGAATTGATATAGGATGCCATGTCGTGTTTGAAGAGCCCCTAATGTGCTTAAACAGTGAAAACCCCATAAGTGACATCATTTTGGAAAGTAGACCCCCTAAGGAATTTTTATAGATGTGTGGTGATCACTTTGAACCCCCAAGTGCTTCACAGAAATTTTTATAATGTAGAGCTGGAAAAAGAAAAAAATCATATTTTTTCACAAAAATGATATTTTTGCCCCTAATGTTTATTTTTACAAGGGTAACAGGAGAAATTGGACCCCAAAAGTTGTTGTCCAATTTGTCCTGAGTACGCTGATACCCCATATGTGGGGGGCAACCAGCGTTTGGGCGCATGGCAGAGCTCGTAAGTGAAGGAGCGCCATTTGGAATGCAGACTTAGATGGAATGGTCTGCGGGTGTCACGTTGCATTTACAGAGCCCCTGATGTACCTAAACAATAGAAACCCCCATAAATGACCCCATATTGGAAAGTAGACCCCAAGGAACTTATCTAGATGTGTTGTGAGAACTTTGAACCCCCAAGTGTTTCACTACAGTTTATAATGCATAAAAATACATAAAATGCATAAAAATGATTTTTTAGGCCGAAAATTTTTATTTTCTCAAGGGTAGTAGGAGAAAATGGACCACAAAAATTGTTGTCCAATTTGTCCTAAGTACGCAGATACCCCATATGTGGGGGTAAACCACTGTTTGGGTGCCCGGTAAAGCACAGAAAGGAAGGAGTACTGTTTTACTTTTTCAATGCAGAATTGGCTAGAATAGAGATCGGACGCCATGTCGCGTTTGGAGAGCCCTTGATGTGCCTAAACAGTGGAAACCCCCCAATTCTAACTCCAACCTTAACCCCAACACACCCCTAACCCTTATCCCAACCCTAACCATAACCACACCCCTAACCCGAACACGCCGCTAACCCTAATTCCAACCATAACCACACCCCTAACTCCAACACACCCCTAACCCCAACCCTAATCCCCAGCCTAACCATAACCCTAACCACACCCCTAGCCCTGACACACCCCTAACCCTAATCCCAACCCTAATCCCTACCGTAAATGTAATCCAAACCCTAACCCAATCTCTAGCCCCAACCTTAACCCTAACTTCAGCCCCAACCCTAACCCTGACTTTATCCCCAACCCTAACCCTAGCCCTAACCCTAACCTTAATGGGAAAACAGAAATAAAAACTTTTTTTATTTTATTATTTTTCCCTAACTGAGCGGGTGATGAAGGGGATGTTGATTTACTATTTATAGTCGGTTTTTATAGTGAGTTTTTGTTTGACAGCTGTCACCTGCTTTTTATTTCAAAAAATATTTTTTGCATCACCACATTTTGACAGCTATAATTCTTCCATATTTTGGTCCACAGAGTCATGCGAGGTCATGTTTTTTGCAAGACTAGTTGACGTTTCTATTGGTACCATTTTCGGGCACGTGACATTTTCTGATCGCTTTTTATTACAATTTTTGGGAGGCAGAATCAACAAAAAACAGCAATTCATGAATTTCTTTTGAGTGGGGTATTTATACCATTCCGCATGTGGTAAAATTGATAAAGCAGTTTGATTATTCGGGTCAGTACGTTTACAGCAATACTTCATTTATATCTTTTTTTATGTTTTGGCGCTTTTCTACAATAAAAACTATTTTATATAAAAAAAAATTATTTTTGCATCGCTTTATTCTGAGGGCTATGACTTTTTTAATTTTTTGCTGATGACACTGTTTGGCAGCTCATTTTTTGTGGGACAAGATTACGTTTTCAGCGGTACCATATTTATTTATATCCGTCTTTTGGATCGCGTGTTATTACACTTTTTGTTCGGCGGTATGATGATAAAGCATTGTTTTTTTGCCTCGTTTTTTTATTATTTTTTTTTACGGTGTTCACTGAAGGGATTAACTAGTGGGAAAGTTTTATAGGTCGGGTCGTTATGGACGCGGCGATAATAAATATGTGTACTTTTATTGTTTTTTGGGGGTTTTTTTACACAAAGAAATGTATTTATTGGAACAATATTTATTTATTTTTTCTTTATTTAGGAATTTTTTTAAAAACATTTTTACACATGTTAACTTTATTTTTTTTACTTTTTTACATTGTCCTGGGGGGACATCACTATATATTGTCAGATTGCTGATCTGACACTTTGCAGAGCACTGTGTTAGATCAGCGATCTGACAGGCAGTGCAGGAGGCTTGCTGGCGCCTGCTCTCAGTAGGCGCTGACAAGCCACCTCCTTGCATGACCCGTAAGGACCGCGCCGCCATCTTGGGTCCAGGGCCTGCAGGGAGGAGAACAGAGGAGACCCTCAGAACAACACGATGACATTGCGTTGTTCTGAGGGTCTCAGGGAGCCCCCTCCCTACGCGATGCTTCCCTATGCCGCCAGAACACAGCAATCTTGTTTGATCGCAGTGTTTCGGGGGTTAATGTGCCAGGAGCGGCACATAGTGTGATAATCAGCTGACACCCGGCCGCGATCAGCCGCGCTCCCCCCGTGAGCACAGCTGATCGCGTATGATGTACTATCCTGTCCATGGGAATTAAGTCCCAGGTCGCATGGACATGATAGTACATCCGATGGCAGAAAGGAGTTAAATTTTAAAAATCCATAAATTTTTTTTTAATTGCAATTAAAAGTGTCTTCTTTTTCTTTGTAATCACCATCTAGGACAGGAATTGAGAAAGTCATGACAATATTTAGTCAGCACTACGGAAAATGTTGGTAATTTCATCTCTAACTTAGCAAGGCTAGGAAGCAATGCTAACCAAGCCGTTCGTGTGGCAGTTTTCACATCATTATGAGGAATTTATTGTCTATTCATAAAACATAACCCGAAGTGAAATACTAATACTGCCTGTGTTTTTTTTCTAGGTTGTACCGTCTCTGCCAGCCGCCACCTGCTGATGATGAGCCCTGAATGTACCCACCATCGATTCTGCGAGGATTCTTTTAACAGAACTTGTTTTTTGACTGTTCTTGTCAATGTGGATATTCAGTATCTAAGAAGCTGAAACTCCTCTTCAGCGGACAAGACACTTCATTACGAGCTATGAGGACTATTCGTCAGCAGCATATTTTGTACACTGGAATCCCACTGGATGAAGCACTTACGTGTTGTAAAAAATCAACAAGGACTTCGAATGTTTTTTTTTTAATTTTCATTTCAAGCTTTTTTTTTCCACGTACAGACAAGACTTACTTTAATATTTGTATTAATTATGTCAGTGAAAAAGGAAATATATTTCTAAAGGAAACATTTATATCTACTTTGCTATCAATAAACTACTACATACATAATATATGTCATAATTCTGTAGAACGTAAAGCACAGTTCATTATTACTCCATGTGTACTTTCCCTTCAAGACATGACTTTGCTATAGAGAAAACAATGAAAGAAATAGACATTTTATAACTAACCCATGGATAATGTAAAATATTTGGGCAATACATTAAATAGATTGATATTATTGACAACAAACAATTTGTAATTTTTTACTATTACCGGTAATTCTGCAATTTCCATTATTTTTTTTAAGTGTGGTATAAGAAGCAGCCATTGTGCTTTGCTCATCTGTCTCTCCGTACAAGTGCCAAAAACAGCACTTTTTACTTACACCATGTGTAGCTTTTTTCACAATTTTAATTAATAAACTTGATAGCTGTTTTATAGAAAATACTGAATTTGTTTGAGAGGAATTAGGCTACGTGCACACGTTGAGTGTTTGGTGAGTTTTTTACCTTAGTATTTGTAAACCAAAATCAAGAGTGGGTAAAAAATGCAGAAGTGGTGATGTGTTTCTATTATACTTTTCCTCTGATTGTTCCTCTCCTGATTTTGGTTTACAAATACTGAGGTATAAAACTCAACAATACTCAAGGTGTGACCTTGACCTTAAACACATGTATAGAGCGATCTGTCAGTCAAAAGGAATTGGGCAGAGAAAAGCCTCATCCCTCAAATTCTCGTATTCCCCAGTCGGCTATTCAAAGTATGTTTTGTTTGAATCGTTGCTTCGTGGTTCAGGTATCATGAATTTGTCTGGTTCTTTTCAAAGGCTATTATAGTTGTAGAAATTGTTTGCATTTTGCAAGGATATGTCATCACTTGCGAATTGTGGGGGTTTGGAGGACCTGCTTTATATTTTGCAATCAAAGTGTTAGTGTAAAATCCTGTCTAAACGTAATAATAGTGATCGGAACGGACAACATCAGATACCTATTTTTATAATATTTTTGTTTCTTTACCTTGAAAAAGATGCCAGTCTGGTGCCGAAACGCGTTGGATAATAAAAAAAACCTTCATTGTATACCACTGAGGATTCTTCATTTTTGCAAGCACTGCCCAGGTTCCATGATCTCTCCACTAATATGATATGCTAATATTTTGGGTCATTAGAAATGTAGTCATGGCCAGGATCTGCGGCCATAACATTGGCACAAAAATGTACAGATATTAAGAACATCTGAAACCAGTCTAATACATTAGTAATTATCATAATTTTTTGACTGTGGTCAGCACGGTGGCTCAGTCGTTAGCACTGCGGTCTTGCAGTGCTGTTATCCTGGGTTCTAATACCACCAAGGACAACATCTGCAAAAATAATAAATTCATCTGTCTGCTCCTAAAGTCCAGATTTCCACAGGTTGAACAAGTGATCGTACATTTAATGATGCATGGTTATTAAGGATCTTGCAACTAACTGTCTGAAATGTCAATATGTTGGAGAAGTGATGAAGGGATGTTCTAGTTTTTCTGTAAATTTTTCTAAATGACAATTAATTAGAATAGATAGTCTAATTAAAGTTTCTACCATAGATCAGCAGTTAGTGTCACCACACAGCACCGGTGCTTGATTAAGTCTTGACCTCTCCTTACATTTAACAAGTGGTATTATTTCACCATTTATAGAATGTACAGGAATGATGCCATAAAAAATGCAGGGCAGCTTTATATTCTGTTATATATGGGACTCTATCATCTCCGGTTGTGAAGGCTTATTGCTAAGGTCATCATCACATTGGTGTGGGACTGACTGCCAGGGTATGTTTAATGCTGTCCACTGACGGTTAGCAGCCCTAATAGAAGATAGACTGCCGACCACTAGGGTTGAGCGAAACTGGTCGTTCATTTTCAAAAGTCGCCGACTTTTGGCAAAGTTGGGTTTCATGAAACCCGATCCGACCCCTGTGTGGGGTCGGCCATGCAGTACGTGACTTTCGCGCCAAAGTCGCGTTTCAATGACGCGAAAAGCGCCATTTCTCAGCCAATGAAGGTGAACGCAGAGTGTGGGCAGCGTGATGACATAGGTCCTGGTCCCCACCATCTTAGAGAAGGGCATTGCAGTGATTGGCTTGCTGTCTGCGGCGTCACAGGGGCTATAAAGGGGCGTTACCGCCGACCGCCATCTTACTGCTGCTGATCTGAGCTTAGGGAGAGGTTGCTGCCGCTTCGTCAGAAGCAGGGATAGCGTTAGGCAGGGTCCATTAACCACCAAACCGCTTGTGCTGTAGCGATTTGCACTTCGGTGTGCAGGGACAGTGGAAGCTACATTTTTTTTTTTTCTCAGCGCTGTAGCTCATTGGGCTGCCCTAGAAGGCTCCCTGCTAGCTGCATTGCTGTGTGTACGCCGCTGTGCAAACCAACTGCTTTTTTCAAAGCACAAATCCTCTTGTTCCTTCCTTTCTGCACAGCTATCTTTTTTGTTTGTCCACACTTTTTATTTAATTTGTGCATCAGTCCACTCCTTATTGCTGCCTGCCATACCTGGCTGAGATTACTGCAGGGAGATAGTAATTGAAGGACAGTTCCTTTTTTTTTTTTTTTTTTGTGGGAGATTAAGATTGGCATTTCTGCTAGAGTGCCATCCCTGTGTGTGCCATCTCTCACTCAGTGGGCCATAGAAAGCCTATTTATTTTTTTGCTTGATTTGGGTTCTAAAATCTACCTGAAAAAATCACTACATCAATCAGTGGGAGAAAAATATTGGCCTCTTGGCTTGTGTGCCACTCCTGACTCCTGTGTGTGCCATCTCTCACTCAGTGGGCCATAGAAAGCCTATTTATTTTTTTGCTTGATTTGGGTCCTAAAATCTACCTGAAAAAATCACTACATCAATCAGTGGGAGAAAAATATTGGCCTCTGGGCTTGTGTGCCACTCCTGACTCCTGTGTGTGCCATCTCTCACTCAGTGGGCCATAGAAAGCCTATTTATTTTTTTGCTTGATTTGGGTCCTAAAATCTACCTGAAAAAATCACTACATCAATCAGTGGGAGAAAAATATTGGCCTCTGGGCTTGTGTGCCACTCCTGACTCCTGTGTGTGCCATCTCTCACTCAGTGGGCCATAGAAAACCTATTTATTTTTTTGCTTGATTTGGGTTCTAAAATCTACCTGAAAAAATCACTACATCAATCAGTGGGAGAAAAATATTGGCCTCTGGGCTTGTGTGCCACTCCTGACTCCTGTGTGTGCCATCTCTCACTCAGTGGGCCATAGAAAGCCTATTTATTTTTTTGCTTGATTTGGGTCCTAAAATCTACCTGAAAAAATCACTACATCAATCAGTGGGAGAAAAATATTGGCCTCTGGGCTTGTGTGCCACTCCTGACTCCTGTGTGTGCCATCTCTCACTCAGTGGGCCATAGAAAGCCTATTTATTTTTTTGCTTGATTTGGGTTCTAAAATCTACCTGAAAAAATCACTACATCAATCAGTGGGAGAAAAATATTGGCCTCTGGGCTTGTGTGCCACTCCTGACTCCTGTGTGTGCCATCTCTCACTCAGTGGGCCATAGAAAGCCTATTTATTTTTTTGCTTGATTTGGGTTCTAAAATCTACCTGAAAAAATCACTACATCAATCAGTGGGAGAAAAATATTGGCCTCTGGGCTTGTGTGCTACTCCTGACTCCTGTGTGTGCCATCTCTCACTCAGTGGGCCATAGAAAGCCTATTTTTTTTTTATTTGGTTTCTAAATTTTCCCGGTAAAAAATCATTTTATTTTATTTGGTTTCTAAATTCTTCCTGAAAAAATCATTTTATTTTATTTTGTTTCTAAAGTCTCCCTGAAAAAAAAAAAAAACAGTGGGAGATTAATATTGCCCTTTCTGCTTGTGTGCCAGTCTTGACTCCTGGGTGTGCCATCTCTCTCTCTCTCTCTCTCAAATTGTGGGCCATAGAAAGCCTATTTATTTTTTTGCTTGATTTGGGTTCTAAATCCTACCTGAAAAAATCAATAAATCAATCAGTGGGAGAAAAATATTGGCCTCTGGGCTTGTGTGCCACTCCTGACTCCTGTGTGTGCCATCTCTCACTCAGTGGGCCATAGAAAGCCTTTTTTTTTTATTATTTGGTTTTTAAATTCTCCCTGAAAAAATCATTTTATTTTATTTGGTTTCTAAATTCTTCCTGAAAAAATCATTTTATTTTATTTTGTTTCTAAAGTCTCCCTGAAAAAAAAAAAAAAATCAGTGGGAGATTAATATTGACATTTGTGCTTGAGTGACAGTCTTGACTCCTGGGTGTGCCATCTCTCTCTCTCTCTCAAATTGTGGGCCATAGAAAGCCTATTTATTTTTTGCTTGATTTGGGTTCTAAATTCTACCTGAAAAAATCAATAAATCATTCAGTGGGAGATAAATATTGGCCTCTGGGCTTGTGTGCCACTCCTGACTCCTGTGTGTGCCATCTCTCACTCAGTGGGCCATAGAAAGCCAATTTTTTTTATTTGGTTTCCAAATTCTCCCTGAAAAAATCATTTTATTTTATTTGGTTTCTAAATTCTTCCTGAAAAAAATCATTTTATTTTATTTTGTTTCTAAAGTCTCCCTGAAAAAAAAAAAATCAGTGGGAGATTAATATTGACATTTGTGCTTGAGTGACAGCCTTGACTCCTGGGTGTGCCATCTCTCTCTCTCTCTCAAATTGTGGGCCATAGAAAGCCTATTTATTTTTTTGCTTGATTTGGGTTCTAAATTCTACCTGAAAAAATCAATAAATCATTCAGTGGGAGATAAATATTGGCCTCTGGGCTTGTGTGCCACTCCTGACTCCTGTGTGTGCCATCTCTCACTCAGTGGGCCATAGAAAGCCTTTTTTTTTTAATTTGGTTTCTAAATTGTCCCTGAAAAAATCATTTTATTTTATTTGGTTTCTAAATTCTTCCTGAAAAAATCATTTTATTTTATTTTGTTTCCAAAGTCTCCCTAAAAAAAAAAAAAAATCAGTGGGAGATTAATATTGACATTTGTGCTTGAGTGACAGTCCTGCGTGTGTGGCATCTCTGTGATTTGGTGCCACAGAAAACAGAGTGTGTAACATTGTGCCTGATTTTCCTTGTGGTCTCACCAACCTGTAAAGGGATATTGAAATCATACTGAAGTTATAGCTCACCGTGTAAGTTGTTTGACAGCAACAAATAAAGTTACTTTGGTTAAGTTTTTAAAACAATGAGGAAGTCTGGTGCAAGACGTCGTGGCCGTGGGCGTTCATTGTCAGCTGGTAATGATGGTAGTGGTAGTGGAGCATCAGGTGGTCATGGGAAAAAAAATATTCCACCTAAGTCTGGAGCTGTGGAGCCAGGTTCGTCGTCTGGCTACACAAGGCCTCGAACGCTCTCTTTTCTGGGAGTAGGAAAACCGCTTTTAAAGCCGGAGCAGCAACAGCAAGTTTTGGCTTACCTTGCAGACTCAGCCTCTAGCTCTTTTGCCTCCGCTTCCTTGTCCTCTTCAGCAAAAACAACAACAAGAGAGAAGGATGCAGCAGGCGACACAACGGGTTACTCCATGGAGCTCTTTACACATACCGTCCCTGGCTTAGAAAGTGAAACACTTAACAGGCCATGCCCATTACAAGTAGATTCTGACATGGAGTGCACTGATGCACAGCCACAGCCAGACTACTATGCTGGTCCTTTGACTCAGACCACAACATTGCCCTCTCAGGGTACTGATCCACAATCAGACCCTGATGAGACTATGTTGCCCCGTCACGAACACTATACCACCGACCGACACGGTGACACAGACAAAGTTGCACACGAGCTAGAAGAGGAGGTAATAGATGACCCAGTCATTGACCCCGATTGGCAGCCATTGGGGGAACAGGGTGCAGGCGGCAGTAGTTCAGAAGCGGAGGTGGAGGAGGGGCCGCAGCAGGCATCAACATCGCAACAGGTTCCATCTGCCGGGCCCGTATCTGGCCCAAAACGCGTGTCAAAGCCAAAACCTGTTGGAGGACAGCGTGGCCATCCGGTTAAAGCTCAGTCTGCAATCCCTGAAAAGGGATCCGATGCTAGGAAGAGTGCAGTCTGGCATTTTTTTAAACAACATCCAATTGATCAGCGCAAAGTCATCTGTCAAAAATGTTCAACTAGCTTAAGCAGAGGTCAGAATCTTAAAAGTCTCAATACAAGTTGCATGCATAGACATTTAACCACCATGCATTTTCAAGCCTGGACTAACTACCAAACGTCCCTTAAGGTTGTAGCACCCTCGGCCAATGAAGCTAGTCAGCAACGCAACATCCCTTCCGTCACTGTAAGGCCACCATTTTCCACACCACCGGCAGTATCTGTGCAGGTTTCTTTGCCAGCCAAAAGCAGTCAGGGTCAGGGAATCACCAGTTTTGTAGGAGGAAATATTGCATCTAGGGCACCGGCGGAAACAATACCGTCTCCAACCGTCTCTCAGTCTGCCATGTCCACCGGCACAACCGCTAGTTCCACGATCTCCAGCTCTCCAGTCCAGCTCACCCTACATGAGACTCTGGTTAGAAAAAGGAAGTACTTATCCTCGCATCCACGTACACAGGGTTTTAACGCCCACATAGCTAGACTAATCTCGTTAGAGATGATGCCCTACCGGTTAGTTGAAAGCGAAGCTTTCAAAGCCCTGATGGAGTACGCTGAACCACGCTACGAGCTACCCAGTCGACACTTTTTTCCAGAAAAGCCATCCCAGCCCTGCACCAGCATGTTAAACAGCGCATCGTCCATGCACTCAGGCAATCTGTGAGTACAAAGGTGCACCTGACTACAGATGCATGGACCAGTAGGCATGGCCAGGGACGTTACGTGTCCATCACGGCACACTGGGTGAATGTGGTGGATGCAGGGTCCACAGGGGACATCAATTTCGGGACAGTTGTGCCTAGCCCACGGTCTAGGAAACAGTTGGCTGTAGGCGTTCGTACCCCCTCCTCCTCCTCCTCGTCCTCCTGCAGAAGCGACAGCTCTTCCACAGACCGCAGTCGGCCAACCACTCCATCGGCAGCTGACACTGTTGCACACCAGTTGTCCCATTATGGGCCAGCTACTGGCAAGCGTCAGCAAGCTGTATTGGCTATGAAGTGTTTGGGCGACAACAGACACACCGCGGAAGTTCTGTCCGAGTTCTTGCAGCAAGAAACGCAGTCGTGGCTGGGCACAGTAGATCTTGAGGCAGGCAAGGTAGTGAGTGATAACGGAAGGAATTTCATGGCTGCCATCTCCCTTTCCCAACTGAAACACATTCCTTGCCTGGCTCACACCTTAAACCTGGTGGTGCAGTGCTTATTGAAAACTTATCCTGGGTTCTCCGACCTGCTCCTCAAAGTGCGTGGACTTTGCTCACATATCCGACGTTCACCTGTACACTCCAGCCGTATGCAGACCTATCAGCGGTCTTTGAACCTTCTCCAGCATCGCCTACTCATAGACGTTGCAACAAGGTGGAACTCAACACTGCACATGCTTCAGAGACTGTGCCAACAGAGGCGGGCTGTTATGTTTTTGTGGGAGGATACACATACACGGGCAGGCAGTAGGATGGCAGACATGGAGTTGTCAGGTGTGCAGTGGTCGAAGATACAAGACATGTGTCAAGTCCTTCAGTGTTTTGAGGAATGCACACGGCTGGTTAGTGTAGACAACGCCATAATAAGCATGAGCATCCCCCTAATGTGTCTGCTGATGCAAAGTTTGACACACATAAAGGATCAGGCGTCTGCACCAGAGGAAGAGGAAAGCCTTGATGACAGTCAGCCATTGTCTGGTCAGGGCAGTGTACAGGACGAGGTAGCGGGCGAAGAGGAGGTGGAGGACGAGAAGGATGATGGGGATGAGTATATTTTTAATGAGGAAACTTTCTCGGGGGCACTGGAAATTGGTTGCGTGGCAAGGCCGGGTTCTGGTTTTTTGAGGGACACAAGTGACGTAGATTTGCCTGAAACTGCCCCTCAACCAATCACAACCGCAGATTTGACAACTGGAACTTTGGCCCACATGGCGGATTTTGCCTTACGTATCCTCAAAAGGGACACACGCATTACTAAAATGATGAACGATGACGATTACTGGTTGGCCTGCCTCCTTGATCCACGCTATAAAGGCAAATTGCAAAATATTATGCCACATGAGAACTTGGAACTAATATTAGCAACCAAACAATCAACTCTTGTTGACCGTTTGCTTCAGGCATTCCCAGCACACAGCGCACGTGATCGTTCTCACACGAGCTCCAGGGGGCAGCAGACCAGGAGTGTTAGTGGTGCACACATCAGAAGTGGCGTTGGACAGAGGGGTTTTCTGACCAGGTTGTGGAGTGATTTTGCTATGACCGCAGACAGGACAGGTACTGCTGCATCAATTGAAAGTGACAGGAGACAACATTTGTCCAGTATGGTTACAAACTATTTTTCATCCCTTATCGATGTTCTCCCTCATCCGTCATTCCTATTTGATTACTGGGCATCAAAATTAGACACCTGGCCAGAATTGGCAGAATATGCATTGCAGGAGCTTGCTTGCCCGGCAGCTAGTGTCCTATCAGAAAGAGTATTCAGTGCTGCAGGTTCAATATTAACCAAACAAAGGACTCGTCTGGCTACCCAAAATGTTGATGATCTAACATTCATTAAAATGAACCACAACTGGATTTCGAATTCTTTTGCCCCACCTTGCCCGGCCGACACCTAGCTTTCCTATGAAAAGCTCTTGCCTGTGGACTACTGTGAATTACTTTTCTAATGTCTAATTTGCTGCAGCTGATTGTCCAGCATATGACATGTTTACATCTCCCTAAATGGCCAAACTCCCCACACGGGGCCGTGGTATCGCGACTTGGCGCAAGCACCCGTGAGAGTGCTGTTTGTCTGAAGAGGTGGGTGTGCCCGCTTTTGGTCGACGGTACTGCCACTGGGTCCCTCATAGTACAATAAAGTGTCTCTGGCGGTGGTGGTGCGCACTCAACGTCAGACACACTGTTGTAACATGAGGGGCCCTGGGCCTGTACCGCCGGCCACAAGAGAGTTCACCCACCCCCAGGTCAAACATTGCTCTACCACTTCCACAGTTATCTCTCACACTTCCACCAATGTTTAGTCTATGCGCTGACATCCTTCCATTCCTGCCACTGACAATACCATTGTGTTGACATGTATGATGGTACTTAACATAGTCAGGGGCAGTGTCCTGTATTTACCACAGTAAATACTTTGCGCTAAATTAGTAGGTCTGAAACTACGCAGAGGATCCCACCCCTGTACCTAATGATTGCACCCTTTAGTGTTTTAATTTTGTTTTAATGCGAGACATTCACATTTATTTATTGTTTTGGACTACTAACTGGCAGACACTCATTACAATCGGCCTCCGCTGACCAGACCACTGCTGCCCGTGTACCCCTGGAACCAATTTTAAATTGCCTACAGCCAGCCCAATTTAATTATTTTAGGCCTTCGAAGCCTGTCTGCGGCCCGTTCTTTCAACTACTACTACACTGACCTGTCTACTGCTGCCCGTGTACCCCTGGAACCAATTATAAAGTGCCTACAGCCTGTCCAATTTTATTACGTTAGGCCTTCGAAGCCTGTCTGCGGTCCCTCCTTCCACTAGGCCTCCACTGACCTGTGTACTGCTGCCCGTGTACCCCTGGAACCAATTTTAAATTGCCTACAGCCAGCCCAATTTATTATGTTAGGCCTTCGAAGCCTGTCTGCGGTCCCTCCTTCCACTAGGCCTCCACTGACCTGTGTACTGCTGCCCGTGTACCCCTGGAACCAATCATAAAGTGCCTACAGCCTGTCCAATTTTATTATGTTAGGCCTTCGAAGCCTGTCTGCGGTCCCTCCTTCCACTAGGCCTCCACTGACCAGACCACTGCTGCCCGTGTACCCCTGGAACCAATTTTAAATTGCCTACAGCCAGCCCATTTTATTATGTTAGGCCTTCGAAGCCTGTCTGCGGTCCTTCCTTCCACTAGGCCTCCACTGACCAGACCACTGCTGTCCGTGTACCCCTGGAACCAATCATAAAATGCCTACAGCCAGCCCATTTTATTATGTTAGGGCTTTGAAGCCTGTCTGCGGTCCCTCGTTGCACTAGGCCTCCACTGACCAGACCACTGCTGCCCGTGCACCCCTGGAACCAATTTTAAATTGCCTACAGCCAGCCCATTTTATTATGTTAGGCCTTCGAAGCCTGTCTGCGGTCCTTCCTTCCACTAGGCCTCCACTGACCAGACCACTGCTGCCTGTGTACCCCTGGAACCAATCATAAATTGCCTACAGCCAGCCCATTTTATTATGTTAGGCCTTCGAAGCCTGTCTGCGGCCCTTTCTTTCAACTACTACTACACTGACCTGTCTACTGCTGCCCGTGTACCCCTGGAACCAATTATAAAGTGCCTACAGCCTGTCCAATTTTATTATGTTAGGCCTTCGAAGCCTGTCTGCGGTCCCTCCTTCCACTAGGCCTCCACTGACCAGACCACTGCTGCCCGTGTACCCCTGGAACCAATCATAAATTGCCTACAGCCAGCCCATTTTATTATGTTAGGCCTTCGAAGCCTGTCTGCAGCCCGTTCTTTCAACTACTACTACACTGACCTGTCTACTGCTGCCCGTGTACCCCTGGAACCAATTATAAAGTGCCTACAGCGTGTCCAATTTTATTATGTTAGGCCTTCGAAGCCTGTCTGCGGTCCCTCCTTCCACTAGGCCTCCACTGACCTGTGTACTGCTGCCCGTGTACCCCTGGAACCAATTTTAAGTTGCCTACAGCCAGCCCAATTTATTATGTTAGGCCTTCGAAGCCTGTCTGCGGTCCCTCCTTCCACTAGGCCTCCACTGACCTGTCTACTGCTGCCCGTGTACCCCTGGAACCAATCATAAAGTGCCTACAGCCTGTCCAATTTTATTATGTTAGGCCTTCGAAGCCTGTCTGCGGTCCCTCCTTCCACTAGGCCTCCACTGACCAGACCACTGCTGCCCGTGTACCCCTGGAACCAATTTTAAATTGCCTACAGCCAGCCCATATTATTATGTTAGGCCTTCGAAGCCTGTCTGCAGTCCCTCCTTTTACTAGGCCTCCACTGACCTGTCTACTGCTGCCCGTGTACCCATGGAACCAATCATAAATTGCCTACAGCCAGCCCATTTTATTATGTTAGGCCTTCGAAGCCTGTCTGCGGTCCCTCCTTCCACTAGGCCTCCACTGACCAGACCACTGCTGCCCGTGTACCACTGGAACCAATCATAAGTTGCCTACAGCCAGCCCATTTTATTATGTTAGGCCTTCGAAGCCTGTCTGCAGCCCGTTCTTTCAACTACTACTACACTGACCTGTCTACTGCTGCCCGTGTACCCCTGGAACCAATTATAAAGTGCCTACAGCCTGTCCAATTTTATTATGTTAGGCCTTCGAAGCCTGTCTGCGGTCCATCCTTCCACTAGGCCTCCACTGACCTGTGTACTGCTGCCCGTGTACCCCTGGAACCAATTTTAAATTGCCTACAGCCAGCCCAATTTATTATGTTAGGCATTCGAAGCCTATCTGCGGTCCCTCCTTCCACTAGGCCTCCACTGACCTGTCTACTGCTGCCCGTGTACCCCTGGAACCAATCAAAAAGTGCCTACAGCCTGTCCAATTTTATTATGTTAGGCCTTCGAAGCCTGTCTGCGGTTCCTCCTTCCACTAGGCCTCCACTGACCAGACCACTGCTGCCCGTGTACCCCTGGAACCAATTTTAAATTGCCTACAGCCAGCCCATTTTATTATGTTAGGCCTTCGAAGCCTGTCTGCGGTCACTCCTTTTACTAGGCCTCCACTGACCTGTCTACTGCTGCCCGTGTACCCATGGAACCAATCATAAATTGCCTACAGCCAGCCCATTTTATTATGTTAGGCCTTCGAAGCCTGTCTGCGGCCCGTTCTTTCAACTACTACTACACTGACCAGTCTACTGCTGCCCATGTACCCCTGGAACCAATTATAAAGTGCCTACAGCCTGTCCAATTTTATTATGTTAGGCCTTCGAAGCCTGTCTGCGGTCCCTCCTTCCACTAGGCCTCCACTGACCTGTGTACTGCTGCCCGTGTACCCCTGGAACCAATTTTAAATTGTCTACATCCAGCTCAATTTATTATGTTAGGCCTTCGAAGCCTGTCTGCGGTCCCTCCTTCCACTAGGCCTCCACTGACCTGTGTACTGCTGCCCGTGTACCCCTGGAACCAATCATAAAGTGCCTACAGCCTGTCCAATTTTATTATATTAGGCCTTCGAAGCCTGTCTGCGGTCCCTCCTTCCACTAGGCCTCCACTGACCAGACCACTGCTGCCCGTGTACCCCTGGAACCAATTTTAAATTGCCTACAGCCAGCCCATTTTATTATGTTAGGCCTTCGAAGCCTGTCTGCGGTCCCTCCTTCCACTAGGCCTCCACTGACCAGACCACTGCTGCCCGTGTACCCCTGGAACCAATCATAAATTGCCTACAGCCAGCCCATTTTATTATGTTAGGGCTTTGAAGCCTGTCTGCGGTCCCTCGTTCCACTAGGCCTCCACTGACCAGACCACTGCTGCCCGTGTACCCCTGGAACCAATCATAATTTGCCAACAGCCAGCCCATTTTATTATGTTAGGCCTTCGAAGCCTGTCTGCGGCCCGTTCTTTCAACTACTACTACACTGACCTGTCTACTGCTGCCCGTGTACCCCTGGAACCAATTATAAAGTGCCTACAGCCTGTCCAATTTTATTATGTTAGGCCTTCGAAGCCTGTCTGCGGTCCCTCCTTCCACTAGGCCTCCACTGACCAGACCACTGCTGCCCGTGTACCCCTGGAACCAATCATAAATTGCCTACAGCCAGCCCATTTTATTATGTTAGGCCTTCGAAGCCTGTCTGCGGCCCGTTCTTTCAACTACTACTACACTGACCTGTCTACTGCTGCCCGTGTACCCCTGGAACCAATTATAAAGTGCCTACAGCCTGTCCAATTTTATTATGTTAGGCCTTCGAAGCCTGTCTGCGGTCCCTCCTTCCACTAGGCCTCCACTGACCCGTGTACTGCTGCCCGTGTACCCCTGGAACCAATTTTAAATTGCCTACAGCCAGCCCAATTTATTTTGTTAGGCCTTCGAAGCCTGTCTGCGGTCCCTCCTTCCACTAGGCCTCCACTGACCTGTCTACTGCTGCCCGTGTACCCCTGGAACCAATCATAAAGTGCCTACAGCCTGTCCAATTTTATTATGTTAGGCCTTCGAAGCCTGTCTGCGGCCCGTTCTTTCAACTACTACTACACTGACCTGTCTACTGCTGCCCGTGTACCCCTGGAACCAATTATAAAGTGCCTACAGCCTGTCCAATTTTATTATGTTAGGCCTTCGAAGCCTGTCTGCGGTCCCTCCTTCCACTAGGCCTCCACTGACCCGTGTACTGCTGCCCGTGTACCCCTGGAACCAATTTTAAATTGCCTACAGCCAGCCCATTTTATTATGTTAGGCCTTCGAAGCCTGTCTGCGGCCCGTTCTTTCAACTACTACTACACTGACCTGTCTACTGCTGCCCGTGTACCCCTGGAACCAATTATAAAGTGCCTACAGCCTGTCCAATTTTATTATGTTAGGCCTTCGAAGCCTGTCTGCGGTCCCTCCTTCCACTAGGCCTCCACTGACCAGACCACTGCTGCCCGTGTACCCCTGGAACCAATCATAAATTGCCTACAGCCAGCCCATTTTATTATGTTAGGCCTTCGAAGCCTGTCTGCGGCCCGTTCTTTCAACTACTACTACACTGACTTGTCTACTGATGCCCGTGTACCCCTGGAACCAATTAAAAAGTGCCTACAGCCTGTCCAATTTTATTATGTTAGGCCTTCGAAGCCTGTCTGCGGTCCCTCCTTCCACTAGGCCTCCACTGACCCGTGTACTGCTGCCCGTGTACCCCTGGAACCAATTTTAAATTGCCTACAGCCAGCCCAATTTATTTTGTTAGGCCTTCGAAGCCTGTCTGCGGTCCCTCCTTCCACTAGGCCTCCACTGACCTGTCTACTGCTGCCCGTGTACCCCTGGAACCAATCATAAAGTGCCTACAGCCTGTCCAATTTTATTATGTTAGGCCTTCGAAGCCTGTCTGCGGCCCGTTCTTTCAACTACTACTACACTGACCTGTCTACTGCTGCCCGTGTACCCCTGGAACCAATTATAAAGTGCCTACAGCCTGTCCAATTTTATTATGTTAGGCCTTCGAAGCCTGTCTGCGGTCCCTCCTTCCACTAGGCCTCCACTGACCCGTGTACTGCTGCCCGTGTACCCCTGGAACCAATTTTAAATTGCCTACAGCCAGCCCATTTTATTATGTTAGGCCTTCGAAGCCTGTCTGCGGCCCGTTCTTTCAACTACTACTACACTGACCTGTCTACTGCTGCCCGTGTACCCCTGGAACCAATTATAAAGTGCCTACAGCCTGTCCAATTTAATTATGTTAGGCCTTCGAAGCCTGTCTGCGGTCCCTCCTTCCACTAGGCCTCCACTGACCCGTGTACTGCTGCCCGTGTACCCCTGGAACCAATTTTAAATTGCCTACAGCCAGCCCAATTTATTTTGTTAGGCCTTCGAAGCCTGCCTGCGGTCCCTCCTTCCACTAGGCCTCCACTGACCTGTCTACTGCTGCCCGTGTACCCCTGGAACCAATCATAAAGTGCCTACAGCCTGTCCAATTTTATTATGTTAGGCCTTCGAAGCCTGTCTGCGGCCCGTTCTTTCAACTACTACTACACTGACCTGTCTACTGCTGCCCGTGTACCCCTGGAACCAATTATAAAGTGCCTACAGCCTGTCCAATTTTATTATGTTAGGCCTTCGAAGCCTGTCTGCGGTCCCTCCTTCCACTAGGCCTCCACTGACCCGTGTACTGCTGCCCGTGTACCCCTGGAACCAATTTTAAATTGCCTACAGCCAGCCCATTTTATTATGTTAGGCCTTCGAAGCCTGTCTGCGGCCCGTTCTTTCAACTACTACTACACTGATCTGTCTACTGCTGCCCGTGTACCCCTGGAACCAATTATAAAGTGCCTACAGCCTGTCCAATTTTATTATGTTAGGCCTTCGAAGCCTGTCTGCGGTCCCTCCTTCCACTAGGCCTCCACTGACCAGACCACTGCTGCCCGTGTACCCCTGGAACCAATCATAAATTGCCTACAGCCAGCCCATTTTATTATGTTAGGCCTTCGAAGCCTGTCTGCGGCCCGTTCTTTCAACTACTACTACACTGACCTGTCTACTGCTGCCCGTGTACCCCTGGAACCAATTATAAAGTGCCTACAGCCTGTCCAATTTTATTATGTTAGGCCTTCGAAGCCTGTCTGCGGTCCCTCCTTCCACTAGGCCTCCACTGACCCGTGTACTGCTGCCCGTGTACCCCTGGAACCAATTTTAAATTGCCTACAGCCAGCCCATTTTATTATGTTAGGCCTTTGAAGCCTGTCTGCGGCCCGTTCTTTCAACTGCTACTACACTGACCTGTCTACTGCTGCCCGTGTACCCCTGGAACCAATTATAAAGTGCCTACAGCCTGTCCAATTTTATTATGTTAGGCCTTCGAAGCCTGTCTGCGGTCCCTCCTTCCACTAGGCCTCCACTGACCCGTGTACTGCTGCCCGTGTACCCCTGGAACCAATTTTAAATTGCCTACAGCCAGCCCAATTTATTTTGTTAGGCCTTCGAAGCCTGTCTGCGGTCCCTCCTTCCACTAGGCCTCCACTGACCTGTCTACTGCTGCCCGTGTACCCCTGGAACCAATCATAAAGTGCCTACAGCCTGTCCAATTTTATTATGTTAGGCCTTCGAAGCCTGTCTGCGGTCCCTCCTTCCACTAGGCCTCCACTGACCAGACCACTTCTGCCCGTGCACCCCTGGAACCAATTTTAAATTGCCTACAGCCAGCCCATTTTATTATGTTAGGCCTTCGAAGCCTGTCTGCGGTCCCTCCTTTTACTAGGCCTCCACTGACCTGTCTACTGCTGCCCGTGTACCCATGGAACCAATCATAAATTGCCTACAGCCAGCCCATTTTATTATGTTAGGCCTTCGAAGCCTGTCTGCGGCCCGTTCTTTCAACTACTACTACACTGACCAGTCTACTGCTGCCCGTGTACCCCTGGAACCAATTATAAAGTGCCTACAGCCTGTCCAATTTTATTATGTTAGGCCTTCGAAGCCTGTCTGCTGTCCCTCCTTCCACTAGGCCTCCACTGACCTGTGTATTGCTGCCCGTGTACCCCTGGAACCAATTTTAAATTGTCTACAGCCAGCCCAATTTATTATGTTAGGCCTTCGAAGCCTGTCTGCGGTCCCTCCATCCACTAGGCCTCCACTGACCTGTGTACTGCTGCCCGTGTACCCCTGGAACCAATCATAAAGTGCCTACAGCCTGTCCAATTTTATTATGTTAGGCCTTCGAAGCCTGTCTGCGGTCCCTCCTTCCACTAGGCCTCCACTGACCAGACCACTGCTGCCCGTGTGCCCCTGGAACCAATTTTAAATTGCCTACAGCCAGCCCATTTTATTATGTTAGGCCTTCGAAGCCTGTCTGCGGTCCCTCCTTCCACTAGGCCTCCACTGACCAGACCACTGCTGCCCGTGTACCCCTGGAACCAATCATAAATTGCCTACAGCCAGCCCATTTTATTATGTTAGGCCTTCGAAGCCTGTCTGCGGCCCGTTCTTTCAACTACTACTACACTGACCTGTCTACTGCTGCCCGTGTACTCCTGGAACCAATTATAAAGTGCCTACAGCCTGTCCAATTTAATTATGTTAGGCCTTTGAAGCCTGTCTGCGGCCCCTCCTTCCACTAGGCCTCCACTGACCAGACCACTGCTGCCCGTGTACCCCTGGAACCAATTTTAAATTGCCTACAGCCAGCCCATTTTATTATGTTAGGCCTTCAAAGACTGTCTGCGGTCCCTCCTTTCACTAGGCCTCCACTGACCAGACCACTGCTGCCCGTGTACCCCTGGAACCAATCATAAATTGCCTACAGCCAGCCCATTTTATTATGTTAGGCCTTCGAAGCCTGTCTGCGGTCCCTCCTTTTACTAGGCCTCCACTGAACTGTCTACTGCTACCCGTGTACCCATGGAACCAATCATAAATTGCCTACAGCCAGCCCATTTTATTATGTTAGGCCTTCGAAGCCTGTCTGCGGCCCGTTCTTTCAACTACTACTACACTGACTTGTCTACTGCTGCCCGTGTACTCCTGGAACCAATTAAAGTGCCTACAGCCTGTCCAATTTAATTATGTTAGGCCTTCGAAGCCTGTCTGCGGCCTGTTTTTTCAACTACTACTACACTGACCCGTGTACTGCTGCCCGTGTACCCCTGGAACCAATTTTAAATTGCCTACAGCCAGCCCATTTTATTATGTTAGGCCTTCGAAGCCTGTCTGCGGCCCGTTCTTTCAACTACTACTACACTGATCTGTCTACTGCTGCCCGTGTACCCCTGGAACCAATTATAAAGTGCCTACAGCCTGTCCAATTTTATTATGTTAGGCCTTCGAAGCCTGTCTGCGGTCCCTCCTTCCACTAGGCCTCCACTGACCAGACCACTGCTGCCCGTGTACCCCTGGAACCAATCATAAATTGCCTACAGCCAGCCCATTTTATTATGTTAGGCCTTCGAAGCCTGTCTGCGGCCCGTTCTTTCAACTACTACTACACTGACCTGTCTACTGCTGCCCGTGTACCCCTGGAACCAATTATAAAGTGCCTACAGCCTGTCCAATTTTATTATGTTAGGCCTTCGAAGCCTGTCTGCGGTCCCTCCTTCCACTAGGCCTCCACTGACCCGTGTACTGCTGCCCGTGTACCCCTGGAACCAATTTTAAATTGCCTACAGCCAGCCCATTTTATTATGTTAGGCCTTTGAAGCCTGTCTGCGGCCCGTTCTTTCAACTGCTACTACACTGACCTGTCTACTGCTGCCCGTGTACCCCTGGAACCAATTATAAAGTGCCTACAGCCTGTCCAATTTTATTATGTTAGGCCTTCGAAGCCTGTCTGCGGTCCCTCCTTCCACTAGGCCTCCACTGACCCGTGTACTGCTGCCCGTGTACCCCTGGAACCAATTTTAAATTGCCTACAGCCAGCCCAATTTATTTTGTTAGGCCTTCGAAGCCTGTCTGCGGTCCCTCCTTCCACTAGGCCTCCACTGACCTGTCTACTGCTGCCCGTGTACCCCTGGAACCAATCATAAAGTGCCTACAGCCTGTCCAATTTTATTATGTTAGGCCTTCGAAGCCTGTCTGCGGTCCCTCCTTCCACTAGGCCTCCACTGACCAGACCACTTCTGCCCGTGCACCCCTGGAACCAATTTTAAATTGCCTACAGCCAGCCCATTTTATTATGTTAGGCCTTCGAAGCCTGTCTGCGGTCCCTCCTTTTACTAGGCCTCCACTGACCTGTCTACTGCTGCCCGTGTACCCATGGAACCAATCATAAATTGCCTACAGCCAGCCCATTTTATTATGTTAGGCCTTCGAAGCCTGTCTGCGGCCCGTTCTTTCAACTACTACTACACTGACCAGTCTACTGCTGCCCGTGTACCCCTGGAACCAATTATAAAGTGCCTACAGCCTGTCCAATTTTATTATGTTAGGCCTTCGAAGCCTGTCTGCTGTCCCTCCTTCCACTAGGCCTCCACTGACCTGTGTATTGCTGCCCGTGTACCCCTGGAACCAATTTTAAATTGTCTACAGCCAGCCCAATTTATTATGTTAGGCCTTCGAAGCCTGTCTGCGGTCCCTCCATCCACTAGGCCTCCACTGACCTGTGTACTGCTGCCCGTGTACCCCTGGAACCAATCATAAAGTGCCTACAGCCTGTCCAATTTTATTATGTTAGGCCTTCGAAGCCTGTCTGCGGTCCCTCCTTCCACTAGGCCTCCACTGACCAGACCACTGCTGCCCGTGTGCCCCTGGAACCAATTTTAAATTGCCTACAGCCAGCCCATTTTATTATGTTAGGCCTTCGAAGCCTGTCTGCGGTCCCTCCTTCCACTAGGCCTCCACTGACCAGACCACTGCTGCCCGTGTACCCCTGGAACCAATCATAAATTGCCTACAGCCAGCCCATTTTATTATGTTAGGCCTTCGAAGCCTGTCTGCGGCCCGTTCTTTCAACTACTACTACACTGACCTGTCTACTGCTGCCCGTGTACTCCTGGAACCAATTATAAAGTGCCTACAGCCTGTCCAATTTAATTATGTTAGGCCTTTGAAGCCTGTCTGCGGCCCCTCCTTCCACTAGGCCTCCACTGACCAGACCACTGCTGCCCGTGTACCCCTGGAACCAATTTTAAATTGCCTACAGCCAGCCCATTTTATTATGTTAGGCCTTCAAAGACTGTCTGCGGTCCCTCCTTTCACTAGGCCTCCACTGACCAGACCACTGCTGCCCGTGTACCCCTGGAACCAATCATAAATTGCCTACAGCCAGCCCATTTTATTATGTTAGGCCTTCGAAGCCTGTCTGCGGTCCCTCCTTTTACTAGGCCTCCACTGAACTGTCTACTGCTACCCGTGTACCCATGGAACCAATCATAAATTGCCTACAGCCAGCCCATTTTATTATGTTAGGCCTTCGAAGCCTGTCTGCGGCCCGTTCTTTCAACTACTACTACACTGACTTGTCTACTGCTGCCCGTGTACTCCTGGAACCAATTAAAGTGCCTACAGCCTGTCCAATTTAATTATGTTAGGCCTTCGAAGCCTGTCTGCGGCCTGTTTTTTCAACTACTACTACACTGACCTGTCTACTGCTGCCCGTGTACTCCTGGAACCAATTATAAAGTGCCTACAGCCTGTCCAATTTAATTATGTTAGGCCTTCGAAGCCTGTCTGCGGCCCGTTCTTTCAACTACTACTACACTGACCTGTCTACTGCTGCCCGTGTACTCCTGGAACCAATTATAAAGTGCCTACAGCCTGTCCAATTTTATTATGTTAGGCCTTCGAAGCCTGTCTGCAGTCCCTCCTTCCACTAGGCCTCCACTGACCAGACCACTGCTGCCCGTGTACCCCTGGAACGAATCATAAATTGCCTACAGCCAGCCCATTTTATTATGTTAGGGCTTCGAAGCCTGTCTGCGGTCCTTCCTTCCACTAGGCCTCCACTGACCAGACCACTGCTGCCCGTGTACCCCTGGAACGAATCATAAATTGCCTACAGCCAGCCCATTTTATTATGTTAGGCCTTCGAAGCCTGTCTGCGGTCCCTCCTTCCACTAGGCCTCCACTGACCAGACCACTGCTGCCCGTGTACCCCTGGAACCAATCATAAATTGCCTACAGCCAGCCCATTTTATTATGTTAGGCCTTCGAAGCCTGTCTGCGGCCCGTTCTTTCAACTACTACTACACTGACTTGTCTACTGATGCCCGTGTACCCCTGGAACCAATTATAAAGTGCCTACAGCCTGTCCAATTTTATTATGTTAGGCCTTCGAAGCCTGTCTGCGGTCCCTCCTTCCACTAGGCCTCCACTGACCCGTGTACTGCTGCCCGTGTACCCCTGGAACCAATTTTAAATTGCCTACAGCCAGCCCAATTTATTTTGTTAGGCCTTCGAAGCCTGTCTGCGGTCCCTCCTTCCACTAGGCCTCCACTGACCTGTCTACTGCTGCCCGTGTACCCCTGGAACCAATCATAAAGTGCCTACAGCCTGTCCAATTTTATTATGTTAGGCCTTCGAAGCCTGTCTGCGGCCCGTTCTTTCAACTACTACTACACTGACCTGTCTACTGCTGCCCGTGTACCCCTGGAACCAATTATAAAGTGCCTACAGCCTGTCCAATTTTATTATGTTAGGCCTTCGAAGCCTGTCTGCGGTCCCTCCTTCCACTAGGCCTCCACTGACCCGTGTACTGCTGCCCGTGTACCCCTGGAACCAATTTTAAATTGCCTACAGCCAGCCCATTTTATTATGTTAGGCCTTCGAAGCCTGTCTGCGGCCCGTTCTTTCAACTACTACTACACTGACCTGTCTACTGCTGCCCGTGTACCCCTGGAACCAATTATAAAGTGCCTACAGCCTGTCCAATTTAATTATGTTAGGCCTTCGAAGCCTGTCTGCGGTCCCTCCTTCCACTAGGCCTCCACTGACCCGTGTACTGCTGCCCGTGTACCCCTGGAACCAATTTTAAATTGCCTACAGCCAGCCCAATTTATTTTGTTAGGCCTTCGAAGCCTGCCTGCGGTCCCTCCTTCCACTAGGCCTCCACTGACCTGTCTACTGCTGCCCGTGTACCCCTGGAACCAATCATAAAGTGCCTACAGCCTGTCCAATTTTATTATGTTAGGCCTTCGAAGCCTGTCTGCGGCCCGTTCTTTCAACTACTACTACACTGACCTGTCTACTGCTGCCCGTGTACCCCTGGAACCAATTATAAAGTGCCTACAGCCTGTCCAATTTTATTATGTTAGGCCTTCGAAGCCTGTCTGCGGTCCCTCCTTCCACTAGGCCTCCACTGACCCGTGTACTGCTGCCCGTGTACCCCTGGAACCAATTTTAAATTGCCTACAGCCAGCCCATTTTATTATGTTAGGCCTTCGAAGCCTGTCTGCGGCCCGTTCTTTCAACTACTACTACACTGATCTGTCTACTGCTGCCCGTGTACCCCTGGAACCAATTATAAAGTGCCTACAGCCTGTCCAATTTTATTATGTTAGGCCTTCGAAGCCTGTCTGCGGTCCCTCCTTCCACTAGGCCTCCACTGACCAGACCACTGCTGCCCGTGTACCCCTGGAACCAATCATAAATTGCCTACAGCCAGCCCATTTTATTATGTTAGGCCTTCGAAGCCTGTCTGCGGCCCGTTCTTTCAACTACTACTACACTGACCTGTCTACTGCTGCCCGTGTACCCCTGGAACCAATTATAAAGTGCCTACAGCCTGTCCAATTTTATTATGTTAGGCCTTCGAAGCCTGTCTGCGGTCCCTCCTTCCACTAGGCCTCCACTGACCCGTGTACTGCTGCCCGTGTACCCCTGGAACCAATTTTAAATTGCCTACAGCCAGCCCATTTTATTATGTTAGGCCTTTGAAGCCTGTCTGCGGCCCGTTCTTTCAACTGCTACTACACTGACCTGTCTACTGCTGCCCGTGTACCCCTGGAACCAATTATAAAGTGCCTACAGCCTGTCCAATTTTATTATGTTAGGCCTTCGAAGCCTGTCTGCGGTCCCTCCTTCCACTAGGCCTCCACTGACCCGTGTACTGCTGCCCGTGTACCCCTGGAACCAATTTTAAATTGCCTACAGCCAGCCCAATTTATTTTGTTAGGCCTTCGAAGCCTGTCTGCGGTCCCTCCTTCCACTAGGCCTCCACTGACCTGTCTACTGCTGCCCGTGTACCCCTGGAACCAATCATAAAGTGCCTACAGCCTGTCCAATTTTATTATGTTAGGCCTTCGAAGCCTGTCTGCGGTCCCTCCTTCCACTAGGCCTCCACTGACCAGACCACTTCTGCCCGTGCACCCCTGGAACCAATTTTAAATTGCCTACAGCCAGCCCATTTTATTATGTTAGGCCTTCGAAGCCTGTCTGCGGTCCCTCCTTTTACTAGGCCTCCACTGACCTGTCTACTGCTGCCCGTGTACCCATGGAACCAATCATAAATTGCCTACAGCCAGCCCATTTTATTATGTTAGGCCTTCGAAGCCTGTCTGCGGCCCGTTCTTTCAACTACTACTACACTGACCAGTCTACTGCTGCCCGTGTACCCCTGGAACCAATTATAAAGTGCCTACAGCCTGTCCAATTTTATTATGTTAGGCCTTCGAAGCCTGTCTGCTGTCCCTCCTTCCACTAGGCCTCCACTGACCTGTGTATTGCTGCCCGTGTACCCCTGGAACCAATTTTAAATTGTCTACAGCCAGCCCAATTTATTATGTTAGGCCTTCGAAGCCTGTCTGCGGTCCCTCCATCCACTAGGCCTCCACTGACCTGTGTACTGCTGCCCGTGTACCCCTGGAACCAATCATAAAGTGCCTACAGCCTGTCCAATTTTATTATGTTAGGCCTTCGAAGCCTGTCTGCGGTCCCTCCTTCCACTAGGCCTCCACTGACCAGACCACTGCTGCCCGTGTGCCCCTGGAACCAATTTTAAATTGCCTACAGCCAGCCCATTTTATTATGTTAGGCCTTCGAAGCCTGTCTGCGGTCCCTCCTTCCACTAGGCCTCCACTGACCAGACCACTGCTGCCCGTGTACCCCTGGAACCAATCATAAATTGCCTACAGCCAGCCCATTTTATTATGTTAGGCCTTCGAAGCCTGTCTGCGGCCCGTTCTTTCAACTACTACTACACTGACCTGTCTACTGCTGCCCGTGTACTCCTGGAACCAATTATAAAGTGCCTACAGCCTGTCCAATTTAATTATGTTAGGCCTTTGAAGCCTGTCTGCGGCCCCTCCTTCCACTAGGCCTCCACTGACCAGACCACTGCTGCCCGTGTACCCCTGGAACCAATTTTAAATTGCCTACAGCCAGCCCATTTTATTATGTTAGGCCTTCAAAGACTGTCTGCGGTCCCTCCTTTCACTAGGCCTCCACTGACCAGACCACTGCTGCCCGTGTACCCCTGGAACCAATCATAAATTGCCTACAGCCAGCCCATTTTATTATGTTAGGCCTTCGAAGCCTGTCTGCGGTCCCTCCTTTTACTAGGCCTCCACTGAACTGTCTACTGCTACCCGTGTACCCATGGAACCAATCATAAATTGCCTACAGCCAGCCCATTTTATTATGTTAGGCCTTCGAAGCCTGTCTGCGGCCCGTTCTTTCAACTACTACTACACTGACTTGTCTACTGCTGCCCGTGTACTCCTGGAACCAATTAAAGTGCCTACAGCCTGTCCAATTTAATTATGTTAGGCCTTCGAAGCCTGTCTGCGGCCTGTTTTTTCAACTACTACTACACTGACCCGTGTACTGCTGCCCGTGTACCCCTGGAACCAATTTTAAATTGCCTACAGCCAGCCCATTTTATTATGTTAGGCCTTCGAAGCCTGTCTGCGGCCCGTTCTTTCAACTACTACTACACTGATCTGTCTACTGCTGCCCGTGTACCCCTGGAACCAATTATAAAGTGCCTACAGCCTGTCCAATTTTATTATGTTAGGCCTTCGAAGCCTGTCTGCGGTCCCTCCTTCCACTAGGCCTCCACTGACCAGACCACTGCTGCCCGTGTACCCCTGGAACCAATCATAAATTGCCTACAGCCAGCCCATTTTATTATGTTAGGCCTTCGAAGCCTGTCTGCGGCCCGTTCTTTCAACTACTACTACACTGACCTGTCTACTGCTGCCCGTGTACCCCTGGAACCAATTATAAAGTGCCTACAGCCTGTCCAATTTTATTATGTTAGGCCTTCGAAGCCTGTCTGCGGTCCCTCCTTCCACTAGGCCTCCACTGACCCGTGTACTGCTGCCCGTGTACCCCTGGAACCAATTTTAAATTGCCTACAGCCAGCCCATTTTATTATGTTAGGCCTTTGAAGCCTGTCTGCGGCCCGTTCTTTCAACTGCTACTACACTGACCTGTCTACTGCTGCCCGTGTACCCCTGGAACCAATTATAAAGTGCCTACAGCCTGTCCAATTTTATTATGTTAGGCCTTCGAAGCCTGTCTGCGGTCCCTCCTTCCACTAGGCCTCCACTGACCCGTGTACTGCTGCCCGTGTACCCCTGGAACCAATTTTAAATTGCCTACAGCCAGCCCAATTTATTTTGTTAGGCCTTCGAAGCCTGTCTGCGGTCCCTCCTTCCACTAGGCCTCCACTGACCTGTCTACTGCTGCCCGTGTACCCCTGGAACCAATCATAAAGTGCCTACAGCCTGTCCAATTTTATTATGTTAGGCCTTCGAAGCCTGTCTGCGGTCCCTCCTTCCACTAGGCCTCCACTGACCAGACCACTTCTGCCCGTGCACCCCTGGAACCAATTTTAAATTGCCTACAGCCAGCCCATTTTATTATGTTAGGCCTTCGAAGCCTGTCTGCGGTCCCTCCTTTTACTAGGCCTCCACTGACCTGTCTACTGCTGCCCGTGTACCCATGGAACCAATCATAAATTGCCTACAGCCAGCCCATTTTATTATGTTAGGCCTTCGAAGCCTGTCTGCGGCCCGTTCTTTCAACTACTACTACACTGACCAGTCTACTGCTGCCCGTGTACCCCTGGAACCAATTATAAAGTGCCTACAGCCTGTCCAATTTTATTATGTTAGGCCTTCGAAGCCTGTCTGCTGTCCCTCCTTCCACTAGGCCTCCACTGACCTGTGTATTGCTGCCCGTGTACCCCTGGAACCAATTTTAAATTGTCTACAGCCAGCCCAATTTATTATGTTAGGCCTTCGAAGCCTGTCTGCGGTCCCTCCATCCACTAGGCCTCCACTGACCTGTGTACTGCTGCCCGTGTACCCCTGGAACCAATCATAAAGTGCCTACAGCCTGTCCAATTTTATTATGTTAGGCCTTCGAAGCCTGTCTGCGGTCCCTCCTTCCACTAGGCCTCCACTGACCAGACCACTGCTGCCCGTGTGCCCCTGGAACCAATTTTAAATTGCCTACAGCCAGCCCATTTTATTATGTTAGGCCTTCGAAGCCTGTCTGCGGTCCCTCCTTCCACTAGGCCTCCACTGACCAGACCACTGCTGCCCGTGTACCCCTGGAACCAATCATAAATTGCCTACAGCCAGCCCATTTTATTATGTTAGGCCTTCGAAGCCTGTCTGCGGCCCGTTCTTTCAACTACTACTACACTGACCTGTCTACTGCTGCCCGTGTACTCCTGGAACCAATTATAAAGTGCCTACAGCCTGTCCAATTTAATTATGTTAGGCCTTTGAAGCCTGTCTGCGGCCCCTCCTTCCACTAGGCCTCCACTGACCAGACCACTGCTGCCCGTGTACCCCTGGAACCAATTTTAAATTGCCTACAGCCAGCCCATTTTATTATGTTAGGCCTTCAAAGACTGTCTGCGGTCCCTCCTTTCACTAGGCCTCCACTGACCAGACCACTGCTGCCCGTGTACCCCTGGAACCAATCATAAATTGCCTACAGCCAGCCCATTTTATTATGTTAGGCCTTCGAAGCCTGTCTGCGGTCCCTCCTTTTACTAGGCCTCCACTGAACTGTCTACTGCTACCCGTGTACCCATGGAACCAATCATAAATTGCCTACAGCCAGCCCATTTTATTATGTTAGGCCTTCGAAGCCTGTCTGCGGCCCGTTCTTTCAACTACTACTACACTGACTTGTCTACTGCTGCCCGTGTACTCCTGGAACCAATTAAAGTGCCTACAGCCTGTCCAATTTAATTATGTTAGGCCTTCGAAGCCTGTCTGCGGCCTGTTTTTTCAACTACTACTACACTGACCTGTCTACTGCTGCCCGTGTACTCCTGGAACCAATTATAAAGTGCCTACAGCCTGTCCAATTTAATTATGTTAGGCCTTCGAAGCCTGTCTGCGGCCCGTTCTTTCAACTACTACTACACTGACCTGTCTACTGCTGCCCGTGTACTCCTGGAACCAATTATAAAGTGCCTACAGCCTGTCCAATTTTATTATGTTAGGCCTTCGAAGCCTGTCTGCAGTCCCTCCTTCCACTAGGCCTCCACTGACCAGACCACTGCTGCCCGTGTACCCCTGGAACGAATCATAAATTGCCTACAGCCAGCCCATTTTATTATGTTAGGGCTTCGAAGCCTGTCTGCGGTCCTTCCTTCCACTAGGCCTCCACTGACCAGACCACTGCTGCCCGTGTACCCCTGGAACCAATCATAAATTGCCTACAGCCAGCCCATTTTATTATGTTAGGCCTTCGAAGGCTGTCTGCGGTCCTTCCTTCCACTAGGCCTCCACTGACCTGTCTACTGCTGCCCGTGTACTCCTGAAACCAATTATAAAGTGCCTACAGCCTGTCCAATTTTATTATGTTAGGCCTTCGAAGCCTGTCCGCGGCCCGTTCTTTCAACTACTACTACACTGACCTGTCTACTGCTGCCCGTATACTCCTGGAACCAATTATAAAGTGCCTACAGCCTGTCCAATTTAATTATGTTAGGCCTTCGAAGCCTGTCTGCGGCCCGTTCTTTCAACTACTACTACACTGACCTGTCTACTGCTGCCCGTGTACTCCTGGAACCAATTATAAAGTGCCTACAGCCTGTCCAATTTTATTATGTTAGGACTTCGAAGCCTGTCTGCGGTCCCTCCTTCCACTAGGCCTCCACTGACCAGACCACTGCTGCCCGTGTACCCCTGGAACCAATTTTAAATTGCCTACAGCCAGCCCATTTTATTATGTTAGGCCTTCGAAGCCTGTCTGCGGCCCGTTCTTTCTACTACTACTACACTGACCAGTCTACTGCTGCCTGTGTACCCCTGGAACCTATTTAAAAGTGCCTACAGCCCAATATTTTTTTATCTTAGGCCTTCGAAGCCTGTCTGCGGCCCGTTCTTTCTACTACTACTACACTGACCAGTCTACTGCTGCCCGTGTACCCCTGGAACCAATGTTAAAGTGCCTACAGTCCAATTTTTTTTTATGTTAGGCCTTCGAAGCCTGTCTGCGGCCCGTTCTTTCTACTACTCCTACACTGACCAGACCACTGCTGCCCGTGTACCCCTGGAACCTATTTTTTATTGCATAGAGCATCCTTTTTTTAATAGTAGGCGTACAAAGTCTGTCTGCGGTCCACTATTGAAATTGTCCTCCACTGCCCAGAGCAATGCTGCCTGTGTACCCCTGTAACCTTTTTTAAGCTGCAGTGAGCCACATTTTTGGTTTAAGGCCTGCTACCTGTGTCTGTCTGCGCCACTCAATTCAGCTGTGTTCCTTTGAAAAAAGCTGAGCGTCAATAGTCTTGTTTTCAGCCTCTAGGAATTTTAAAACTGCATTGGGGCTACAACTTTGGTAGGGCCTACTAACGGTGTCTGCCGCCACAAGGTGTGCCCCAGGTTTCGTCCACATTGCTTCGATCTTCCTACTCTCGTTTAGTAGTTGGTGAAAACTACACTGCATAAGGCCTACAAATTGGGTATGGGGTGTAGAGACGGTGTGTTCAACTCCAAGGTGTTCCCCAGGTTTCCTCTCCATTGCTTCGATCTTCTGGCTCTCGTTTAGTTGTTGTTGGAAACTACACTGCATTAGGCCTACACATTTGGTATGGGGTGTAGAGACGGTGTGTTCAACTCCAAGGTGTTCCCCAGGTTTCCTCTCCATTGCTTCGATCTTCTAGCTCTCGTTTAGTAGTTGTTGGAAACCACACTGCATTATGCCTACAAATTGGGTATGGGGTGTAGAGAGATGGTGTGTTACACTCCAAGGTGTTCCCCAGGTTTCGTCCACATTGTTTCGGTATTCCGACTCTCGTTTAGTAGTTGTAGAAAACTACACTGCATTAGGCCTACAAATTGGGTATGTGGTGTAGAGACGGTGTGTTCCACTCCAAGGTGTTCCCCAGGTTTCCTCGCCATTGCTTCAATCTTAATGCTCTCGTTTAGTAGTTGTTGGAAACTACGCTGCATTAGGCCTACAAATTGGGTATGGGATGTAGAGAGATGGTGTGTTACACTCCAAGGTGTTCCCCAGGTTTCGTCCACATTGCTTCGGTCATCCGACTCTCATTTAGTAGTTGTTGAAAACTACACTGCATTAGGCCTACAAATTGGGTATGGGGTGTAGAGACGGTGTGTTCCACTCCAAGGTGTTCCCCAGGTTTCCTCGCCATTGCTTCGATCTTCTGGCTCTCGTTTAGTAGTTGTTGGAAACTACACTGCATTAGGCCTACAAATTGGGTATGGGGTGTAGAGAGATGGTGTGTTACACTCCAAGGTGTTCCCCAGGTTTCGTCCACATTGCTTCGATCTTAATGCTCTCGTTTAGTAGTTGTAGAAAACTACACTGCATTAGGCCTACAAATTGGGTATGGGGTGTAGAGACGGTGTGTTCCACTCCAAGGTGTTCCCCAGGTTTCCTCGCCATTGCTTCGATCTTCTGGCTCTCGTTTAGTAGTTGTTGGAAACTACACTGCATTAGGCCTACAAATTGGGTATGGGGTGTAGAGACGGTGTGTTCCACTCCAAGGTGTTCCCCAGGTTTCCTCGCCATTGCTTCGATCTTAATGCTCTCGTTTAGTAGTTGTTGGAAACTACACTGCATTAGGCCTACAAATTGGGTATGGGGTGTAGAGACGGTGTGTTCCACTCCAAGGTGTTCCCCAGGTTTCCTCTCCATTGCTTCGATCTTCTGGCTCTCGTTTAGTAGTTGTTGGAAACTACACTGCATTAGGCCTACAAATTGGGTATGGGGTGTAGAGACGGTGTGTTCCACTCCAAGGTGTTCCCCAGGTTTCCTCGCCATTGCTTCAATCTTAATGCTCTCGTTTAGTAGTTGTTGGAAACTACACTGCATTAGGCCTACAAATTGGGTATGGGGTGTAGAGAGATGGTGTGTTACACTCCAAGGTGTTCCCCAGGTTTCGTCCACATTGCTTCGATCTTAATGCTCTCGTTTAGTAGTTGTTGGAAACTACACTGCATTAGGCCTACAAATTGGGTATGGGGTGTAGAGAGATGGTGTGTTACACTCCAAGGTGTTCCCCAGGTTTCGTCCACATTGCTTCGATCTTAATGCTCTCGTTTAGTAGTTATTGGAAACTACACTGCATTAGGCCTACAAATTGGGTACGGGGTGTAGAGAGATGGTGTGTTACACTCCAAGGTGTTCCCCAGGTTTCGTCGACATTGCTTCGATCTTAATGCTCTCGTTTAGTAGTTGTTGGAAACTACACTGCATTAGGCCTACAAATTGGGTATGGGGTGTACAGAGATGGTGTGTTACACTCCAAGGTGTTCCCCAGGTTTCGTCCACATTGCTTCGATCTTAATGCTCTTGTTTAGTAGTTGTTGGAAACTACACTGCATTAGGCCCACAAACTGGGTATGGGGTGTAGAGACGGTGTGTTCCACTCCAAGGTGTTCACCGGGTTTCCTCGCCATTGCTTCGATCTTAATGCTCTCGTTTAGTAGTTGTTGGAAACTACACTGCATTAGGCCTACAAATTGGGTATGGGGTGTAGAGACGGTGTGTTCCACTCCAAGGTGTTCCCCAGGTTTCCTCTCCATTGCTTCGATCTTCTGGCTCTCGTTTAGTAGTTGTTGGAAACTACACTGCATTAGGCCTACACATTTGGTATGGGGTGTAGAGACGGTGTGTTCAACTCCAAGGTGTTCCCAAGGTTTCCTCTCCATTGCTTCGATCTTCTGGCTCTCGTTTAGTAGTTGTTGGAAACTACACTGCATTAGGCCTACAAATTGGGTATGGGGTGTAGAGAGATGGTGTGTTACACTCCAAGGTGTTCCCCAGGTTTCGTCCACATTGCTTCAGTCCTCCGACTCTCGTTTAGTAGTTGTAGAAAACTACACTGCATTAGGCCTACAAATTGGGTATGGGGTGTAGAGACGGTGTGTTCCACTCCAAGGTGTTCCCCAGGTTTACTCGCCATTAGTGTTGAGCGATACCTTCCGATATCGTAAAGTATCGGTATCGGATAGGATCGGCCGATATTCAAAAAATATCGGATATCGCCGATACCGATACCCGATCCCAATGCAAGTCAATGGGACCAAAATATCGGAATTAAAATAAACCCTTTCTTTCCTTGTAGGTTCATTCTACTTGAAGGAAAACAACTAAGAATAATGCAGGATGTATTTGGGGAGGTGGCGGAGACATTAAAGTCATAGAGGTTTAGCCCAATCAAATAGAATAGCATGTTTTTTTTTTTTTTTTAAAGACGTTCGGAGTGACAAAGATATTGACTATGTAAATTTTTTTTTTATTTTGTCAGATATTGATGTTTCACTATTCCACGCCCTTCCCCTTCTTTTTTTTTACTTTTCCCACACTTTCATTTTCATCTTCATCAGCATCTTTGACATCAACTTCTTCTTCACCTTATTCATCTTCTTCTTCATCCTTTACCTTTTTTTTTTTTTATTACATTCTTCATATTCATTTTATTCAACTATTATTATTCTTCCTATTCTACATATTCATTTTATTCAACTGTTATTATTCTTCCTATTCTACTTCTTTATCATATTCTCATTTGTGACAGGCATTCCCATAGTTGTTATCTATAAAAGTTGGAAGATTACACCGTCCGTTCTGCCAGTCACAAAAGTTACATTTGTCCGCGTTCAGTTTGGCCTGCAGCATCAGGCTTTATCCAGGGGCACCACGAGGAGGAACGGACTCACCCCCATACACGGTGTGTTCCACTCCAAGGTGTTCCCCAGGTTTCCTCGCCATTGCTTCGATCTTAATGCTCTCGTTTAGTAGTTGTTGGAAACTACACTGCATTAGGCCTACAAATTGGGTATGGGGTGTAGAGACGGTGTGTTCCACTCCAAGGTGTTCCCCAGGTTTCCTCTCCATTGCTTCGATCTTCTGGCTCTCGTTTAGTAGTTGTTGGAAACTACACTGCATTAGGCCTACAAATTGGGTATGGGGTGTAGAGACGGTGTGTTCCACTCCAAGGTGTTCCCCAGGTTTCCTCGCCATTGCTTCAATCTTAATGCTCTCGTTTAGTAGTTGTTGGAAACTACACTGCATTAGGCCTACAAATTGGGTATGGGGTGTAGAGAGATGGTGTGTTACACTCCAAGGTGTTCCCCAGGTTTCGTCCACATTGCTTCGATCTTAATGCTCTCGTTTAGTAGTTGTTGGAAACTACACTGCATTAGGCCTACAAATTGGGTATGGGGTGTAGAGAGATGGTGTGTTACACTCCAAGGTGTTCCCCAGGTTTCGTCCACATTGCTTCGATCTTAATGCTCTCGTTTAGTAGTTATTGGAAACTACACTGCATTAGGCCTACAAATTGGGTACGGGGTGTAGAGAGATGGTGTGTTACACTCCAAGGTGTTCCCCAGGTTTCGTCCACATTGCTTCGATCTTAATGCTCTCGTTTAGTAGTTGTTGGAAACTACACTGCATTAGGCCTACAAATTGGGTATGGGGTGTACAGAGATGGTGTGTTACACTCCAAGGTGTTCCCCAGGTTTCGTCCACATTGCTTCGATCTTAATGCTCTTGTTTAGTAGTTGTTGGAAACTACACTGCATTAGGCCCACAAATTGGGTATGGGGTGTAGAGACGGTGTGTTCCACTCCAAGGTGTTCACCGGGTTTCCTCGCCATTGCTTCGATCTTAATGCTCTCGTTTAGTAGTTGTTGGAAACTACACTGCATTAGGCCTACAAATTGGGTATGGGGTGTAGAGACGGTGTGTTCCACTCCAAGGTGTTCCCCAGGTTTCCTCTCCATTGCTTCGATCTTCTGGCTCTCGTTTAGTAGTTGTTGGAAACTACACTGCATTAGGCCTACACATTTGGTATGGGGTGTAGAGACGGTGTGTTCAACTCCAAGGTGTTCCCAAGGTTTCCTCTCCATTGCTTCGATCTTCTGGCTCTCGTTTAGTAGTTGTTGGAAACTACACTGCATTAGGCCTACAAATTGGGTATGGGGTGTAGAGAGATGGTGTGTTACACTCCAAGGTGTTCCCCAGGTTTCGTCCACATTGCTTCAGTCCTCCGACTCTCGTTTAGTAGTTGTAGAAAACTACACTGCATTAGGCCTACAAATTGGGTATGGGGTGTAGAGACGGTGTGTTCCACTCCAAGGTGTTCCCCAGGTTTACTCGCCATTAGTGTTGAGCGATACCTTCCGATATCGTAAAGTATCGGTATCGGATAGGATCGGCCGATATTCAAAAAATATCGGATATCGCCGATACCGATACCCGATCCCAATGCAAGTCAATGGGACCAAAATATCGGAATTAAAATAAACCCTTTCTTTCCTTGTAGGTTCATTCTACTTGAAGGAAAACAACTAAGAATAATGCAGGATGTATTTGGGGAGGTGGCGGAGACATTAAAGTCATAGAGGTTTAGCCCAATCAAATAGAATAGCATGTTTTTTTTTTTTTTTTAAAGACGTTCGGAGTGACAAAGATATTGACTATGTAAATTTTTTTTTTATTTTGTCAGATATTGATGTTTCACTATTCCACGCCCTTCCCCTTCTTTTTTTTTACTTTTCCCACACTTTCATTTTCATCTTCATCAGCATCTTTGACATCAACTTCTTCTTCACCTTATTCATCTTCTTCTTCATCCTTTACCTTTTTTTTTTTTATTACATTCTTCATATTCATTTTATTCAACTATTATTATTCTTCCTATTCTACATATTCATTTTATTCAACTGTTATTATTCTTCCTATTCTACTTCTTTATCATATTCTCATTTGTGACAGGCATTCCCATAGTTGTTATCTATAAAAGTTGGAAGATTACACCGTCCGTTCTGCCAGTCACAAAAGTTACATTTGTCCGCGTTCAGTTTGGCCTGCAGCATCAGGCTTTATCCAGGGGCACCACGAGGAGGAACGGACTCACCCCCATACACTGCTTAGTCTTCTTCTGCATATAATTTAGATAATATCTTTTGCTCTGATATTAAGTGTTATGCTTAATGTTCTCCTGCTCTTTGTTCTGCAGCCTCTTGTTCTTCTGCTTCTCGGTCTTCCATGTCGTCGTCTCCAGGGTCGTCGTCTCCAGTGTCGTCGTCTCCGCCGTTGTCGTCTCCGCCGTCGTCGTCGTCGTCATCGGGGTGGTCTTTCTGGTCGTCGACGTTAGGGTCTTCAACTTGGAAATGTAGCAGAAGGTACAAGAAGGCTGAGAAAATGCCAAGAACCAGCTGATGGAACTGGAACTCGGATGGCTACCCGAAGGTTCAAGAGCCTATGGAACTACCGAGGACCAGCTGACGTTACTGGAACCCGGTTACTAAGCAGGAGGTACCCGTGCTAAAAAGCACTACCAAGGACCGCCTGACGTTGGCGGAACTCGGATACCCAGAAGGAGGCACCTAAGCCAAAGGCTCTGCCCGGAACCAGCTGACGGTGCTGGAACCAGGATGGGGAGCAGAAGGTACAAGAGCAAAAGACACTGCCGAGAACCAGCTGACGGTACTGGAACCCGGATGGGTAGCCGAAGGTCCAAGAGCCAATGGAACTACCGAGGACCAGCTGACGTTACTGGAACCCGGTTACTAAGCAGGAGGTATCCGTGCCTGAAAGCACTACCAAGGACCACCTGACGTTGGTCGAACTTGGATACCCAGAAGGAGGCACCTAAGCCAAAGGCCCGGAACCAGCTGACGGTACTGGAACCAGGATGGGGAGCAGAAGGTACAAGAGCAAAAGACACTGCCGAGAACCAGCTGACGGTGCTGGAACCAGGTGGTGGACCCGAAGGCCCACAGGAGAGGAGAGAGCAGCTAGGCCGCGAGGCAGCCGCAGTTACCGAACCCCAACAGTCCTACAGGGGGAGCTGGGCCTACTGGCACTACAGAACCAGCTTTGACTACCAATTCATGCAGCCCACATAGGAAGCTCCTAAACTGGAGGCACCCTCGAGTTGGCTAACCCGACCGCAACACGACGGGGCAAGCATAGGCGTCTCAGCGAGTTTGACACAACCCGGAAACAGCTGACGGTGCTGAAATCAGGTTTGGCACGAGGGAGTACCTGTGACAAAAACACTGCCGAGAACCAGCTGGCGGTGCTGGAACCCGGATGCGTTGCCCCAGTGTGCAAGAGCCAATGGCACGACCGAGGACCAGCTGACGGTGCTGGAACCCGGTTACTAAGCTGTAGGTGCCCGCGCTTAAAAGCACTACCGAGGACCGCCTGGCTTTGGCGGAACTCGGATACCCAGGAGGAGGCACCTAAGCCAAAGGCTCGGCCCGGAACCAGCTGACGGTGCTGGAACCAGGTGGTGGACCCGAAGGCCCACAGGAGAGGAGAGAACAGCCAAGCCGCGAGGCAGCCGCAGTTACCGAACCCTAACAGTCCTACAGGGGGAGCTGGGCCTACTGGCACTACAGAACCAGCCTTGACTACCAATTCATGCAGCCCACATAGGAAGCTCCTAAACTGGAGGCACCCTGGAGTTGGCTAACCCGACCGCAACACGACGGGGCAAGCATAGGCGTCTCAGCGAGTTTGACACAACCCGGAAACAGCTGACGGTGCTGGAACCAGGTTTGGCATGAGGGAGTACCTGTGACAAAAACACTGCCAAGAACCAGCTGGCGGTGCTGGAACCCGAATGCGTTGCCCCAGTGTGCAAGAGCCAATGGCACGACCGAGGACCAGCTGACGGTGCTGGAACCCGGTTACTAAGCTGTAGGTGCCCGCGCTTAAAAGCACTACCGAGGACCGCCTGGCGTTGGCGGAACTCGGATACCCAGGAGGAGGCACCTAAGCCAAAGGCTCGGCCCGGAACCAGCTGACGGTGCTGGAACCAAGTGGTGGACCCGAAGGCCCACAGGAGAGGAGAGAACAGCTAGGCCGCGATGCAGCCGCAGTTACCGAACCCCAAGAGTCCTACAGGGGGAGCTGGGCCTACTGGCACTACAGAACCAGCCTTGACTACCAATTCATGCAGCCCACATAGGAAGCTCCTAAACTGGAGGCACCCTGGAGTTGGCTAACCCGACCGCAACACGACGGGGCAAGCATAGGCGTCTCAGCGAGTTTGACACAACCCGGAAACAGCTGACGGTGCTGAAACCAGGTTTGGCACGAGGGAGTACCTGTGACAAAAACACTGCCGAGAACCAGCTGGCGGTGCTGGAACCCGGATGCATTGCCCCAGTGTGCAAGAGCCAATGGCACGACCGAGGACCAGCTGACGGTGCTGGAACCCGGTTACTAAGCTGTAGGTGCCCGCGCTTAAAAGCACTACCGAGGACCGCCTGGCTTTGGCGGAACTCGGATACCCAGGAGGAGGCACCTAAGCCAAAGGCTCGGCCCGGAACCAGCTGACGGTGCTGGAACCAGGTGGTGGACTCGAAGGCCCACAGGAGAGGAGGGAACAGCTAGGCCGCGAGGCAGCCGCAGTTACCGAACCCCAACAGTCCTACAGGGGGAGCTGGGCCTACTGGCACTACAGAACCAGCCTTGACTACCAATTCATGCAGCCCACATAGGAAGCTCCTAAACTGGAGGCACCCTGGAGTTGGCTAACCCGACCGCAACACGACGGGGCAAGCATAGGCGTCTCAGCGAGTTTGACACAACCCGGAAACAGCTGACGGTGCTGAAACCAGGTTTGGCACGAGGGAGTACCTGTGACAAAAACACTGCCGAGAACCAGCTGGCGGTGCTGGAACCCGGATGCGTTGCCCCAGTGTGCAAGAGCCAATGGCACGACCGAGGACCAGCTGACGGTGCTGGAACCCGGTTACTAAGCTGTAGGTGCCCGCGCTTAAAAGCACTACCGAGGACCGCCTGGCTTTGGCGGAACTCGGATACCCAGGAAGAGGCACCTAAGCCAAAGGCTCGGCCCGGAACCAGCTGACGGTGCTGGAACCAGGTGGTGGACCCGAAGGCCCACAGGAGAGGAGAGAACAGCCAAGCCGCGAGGCAGCCGCAGTTACCGAACCCCAACAGTCCTACAGGGGGAGCTGGGCCTACTGGCACTACAGAACCAGCCTTGACTACCAATTCATGCAGCCCACATAGGAAGCTCCTAAACTGGAGGCACCCTGGAGTTGGCTAACCCGACCGCAACACGACGGGGCAAGCATAGGCGTCTCAGCGAGTTTGACACAACCCGGAAACAGCTGACGGTGCTGAAACCAGGTTTGGCACGAGGGAGTACCTGTGACAAAAACACTGCCGAGAACCAGCTGGCGGTGCTGGAACCCGAATGCGTTGCCCCAGTGTGCAAGAGCCAATGGCACGACCGAGGACCAGCTGACGGTGCTGGAACCCGGTTACTAAGCTGTAGGTGCCCGCGCTTAAAAGCACTACCGAGGACCGCCTGGCGTTGGCGGAACTCGGATACCCAGGAGGAGGCACCTAAGCCAAAGGCTCGGCCCGGAACCAGCTGACGGTGCTGGAACCAGGTGGTGGACCCGAAGGCCCACAGGAGAGGAGGGAACAGCTAGGCCGCGAGGCAGCCGCAGTTACCGAACCCCAACAGTCCTACAGGGGGAGCTGGGCCTACTGGCACTACAGAACCAGCCTTGACTACCAATTCATGCAGCCCACATAGGAAGCTCCTAAACTGGAGGCACCCTGGAGTTGGCTAACCCGACCGCAACACGACGGGGCAAGCATAGGCGTCTCAGCGAGTTTGCCACAACCCGGAATCAGCTGACGGTGCTGAAACCAGGTTTGGCACGAGGGAGTACCTGTGACAAAAACACTGCCGAGAACCAGCTGGCGGTGCTGGAACCCGGATGCGTTGCCCCAGTGTGCAAGAGCCAATGGCACGACCGAGGACCAGCTGACGGTGCTGGAACCCGGTTACTAAGCTGTAGGTGCCCGCGCTTAAAAGCACTACCGAGGACAGCCTGGCGTTGGCGGAACTCGGATACCCAGGAGGAGGCACCTAAGCCAAAGGCTCGGCCCGGAACCAGCTGACGGTGCTGGAACCAGGTGGTGGACCCGAAGGCCCACAGGAGAGGAGAGAACAGCTAGGCCGCGAGGCAGCCGCAGTTACCGAACCCCAACAGTCCTACAGGGGGAGCTGGGCCTACTGGCACTACAGAACCAGCCTTGACTACCAATTCATGCAGCCCACATAGGAAGCTCCTAAACTGGAGGCACCCTGGAGTTGGCTAACCCGACCACAACACGACGGGGCAAGCATAGGCGTCTCAGTGAGTTTGACAGTCCCCGGAAACAGCTGACGGTGCTGGAACCAGGTTTGGCACGAGGGAGTACCTGTGACAAAAACACTGCCGAGAACCAGCTGGCGGTGCTGGAACCCGGATGCGTTGCCCCAGTGTGCAAGAGCCAATGGCATGACCGAGGACCAGCTGACGGTGCTGGAACCCGGTTACTAAGCTGTAGCTGCCCGCGCTTAAAAGCACTACCGAGGACCACCTGGCGTTGGCGGAACTCGGATACCCAGGAGGAGGCACCTAAGCCAAAGGCTCGGCCCGGAACCAGCTGACGGTGCTGGAACCAGGTGGTGGACCCGAAGGCCCACAGGAGAGGAGGGAACAGCTAGGCCGCGAGGCAGCCGCAGTTACCGAACCCCAACAGTCCTACAGGGGGAGCTGGGCCTACTGGCACTACAGAACCAGCCTTGACTACCAATTCATGCAGCCCACATAGGAAGCTCCTAAACTGGAGGCACCCTGGAGTTGGCTAACCCGACCACAACACGACGGGGCAAGCATAGGCGTCTCAGTGAGTTTGACAGTCCCCGGAAACAGCTGACGGTGCTGGAACCAGGCTGGGCACGAGGGAGTACCCGTGACAAAAACACTGGCGAGAACCAGCTGGCGGTGCTGGAACCCGGATGCTTTGCCTATTAAAGATTGTCTTCCTAGAGCCCCAACTAGCGGTGTTGGAGCAAAGGGTAAGCAGGGGGAGCAGAGTGTAGGCCGAAGCCTGCACTGGAGGCAGCTTTGTGTCTGCGTTGCATTTGCAGGACACTTTGCCGGCTACACAGTGGGGGAACAGCTGGCGTTGCTGAACCCCACTAACACAATGGCGGGTGTTTTTCTCTGTGTAAATAGCAAAAAGGGAAACCTAAAATATAACATTTAATAATACTAATTAAAAAACTATACGACACAACAATACATATAATGACAAACTCATGTATTGACCAACAGGTCAATCAGACGGGGAACTGATAAACAGTCCAAAGAGAAAAGATCAGTAATAAATTTGGATCCCTACACAACCTTCAGGGCTTATTGTCATAATATGCACCCAGTCAAGTAAAGCAGAGGAAACCAACAAAACAAATATATACTACTGTGAAAAATATAACTTGAGGTTCTATATAAGGTGAACGGGGAAAATACCACCATCTATCACCAATAAGAAACCTTCAAATACATGGGGATACACATCGAGCTATTGGAACAATCTCACCCAAATGTGATGCTGCAGCATGTTGAAATGTGTTCCCCATGTCAAGATCAGAGTCCTATGGATCAGGTTCCGACCATCTAGGATCCGTTGGACTCCCGGACCACTTCCTGCGTTAAAGACCACCTCCCTTAGGGTATTATTAAATGTTATATTTTAGGTTTCCCTTTTTGCTATTTATACATAATTCTTTGGGCATCCAATTTTTTCAGTGAGTGGTTCATTACCCTCTTTTTGCTGTGTTTTTCTCTGTGCAGCTAGCACTTGCGGGCAAAAACTAGCGATGTTAGAGCCCGTGGTGAAGCAGGAGGAGGAGGAGAGGAGCAGAGTGTAGGCCGAAGCCTAGTTGAACCAATTTCAAAGGAAACCTTTAACCCCCCCTCAGGTGTTACAAAGTACAAGAGACACACCTTGTGCAGTATTAATGCTGCACAAGTGAAAGGTTGCTCTATTAATTAGTCTACTTGCACACGCTGAATGAAAGACGTACACAATTTAGCCCATTGTACAGTCAAACTGTAGTGGATGCGTGACTTGGCTTTTTAAGGAGACGCAGCACAGGTGTCCCAAATAACGCCTTGGTGCTTGGCGCAGCTTCCTGAGCGTTGTTATTTGCTGTACAGGAGTCTGCGCTCTTGTGTTATCCCTTGGCAATGCCCTGTTAGCGCTGCCCGTCTTATGACCTCATTTCATGTTGGCCGGTGCGGTTAACGATGGCCATTAAACCCAGACCCACAGTGCCTTTTCATAAAGTCACACTGCGGTGCTGGGATTCGTGGCCTTGAGCAGTAAATATTTTCGCCGCTCACACACGTCCTTACACCTGCTTCAGACTGGGCGGCCTCTGCTGATCCCTTCTCGCATGCCGCGGCCATGAGGCTGCACAGTCTGAAGAAGGCGGAAGGAGATGAGTGACGACAGGCGAACATATGCACTGCTCATGCCCATAAACCACACCCTCGCTGACAAAATAAATAAGAAACCGAGGGGCGTTGTTTGGAGCAGGGCGGACGCACAGGCGCAGCCAGCTAACCAATGATGTCAAAAGACGGAAAGCGCTACCAAGGCTGGTGCTGCGTATCATTAGAAAGGAAAGTCACATCTCAGGGACAGTGGAATGGTCTCAATGAGACACATTTTGTACGTGTTGAGTTCCACGTGGGCAACTAGAAAAAGTCAGCCACCTTGTACAAATGCAGCAGTACTGCTGTACAAGGTGGCTGTTATACATAGAAACACCTGGGGGTGGTGGGCAGGCTTCCTTCAATTTCAGTTCATGTGCCTGCGTGGCGTTTGCAGGTCACGTTGCCGGCTACACAGCAGGGGAACAGCTGGCGTTGCTGAACCCCACTAACACATTGGCTGGTGTTTTTCTCTGTGCAGCTAGCACTTCCGGGCAAAAACTAGCAGTGTTTGAGCCCAGGGGCAGCAGCAGGAGGAGAGGAGCAGAGTGTAGGCCGAAGCCTGCACTGGTGGCAGCTTTTGGTCGGTTGTGCCAGCGTGGCTTGTGCTGGACACGATGTCGGCTACACAGCAGGGGAACAGCTGGCGGTGCTGAACCCCACTAACACATTGGCTGGTGTTTTTCTCTGTGCAGCTAGCACTTCCGGGCCAAAACTAGCGGTGTTTGAGCCCAGGGTCAGCAGGAGGAGGAGAGGAGCAGAGTGTAGGCCGAACCAATTTCAAAGGTAACCTTTAACCCCCCCTCAGGTGTTGCAAGGTACAAGAGCCACACCTTGAACAGGATTAATGCTGCACAAGTCAAAGGTTGCTCTATTAATTTTGCTCCTTGCACACGCAGAATAAAACACGTACACTATTTAGCCCATTATACTGTCAAACAGTAGTGGAGGCGTGACATTTCTTTTTAAGAAGACGCAGCACAGGTGTCAAAATTTACACATAGTTGCTGGGCGCAGATTCCTTAGCGTTCTTATTTGCAGTACAGGAGACTGCGCTCTTGTGTTATCCCTTGGCAATACCCTGTTAGTGCAGGCCGTCTTATGACCTCATTTCATGTTTGCCGGTGCGGTTAACGATGGCCATAAATCCCAGACCCACATTGCCTTTTCATAAAGTTACACTGCGGTGCTGGGATTCGTGGCCTTGTGCAGTAAATATGTTCACCGCTCAGACATGTCCTTACACCTGCTTCAGACTGGGCGGCCTCAGCTGATCCCTTATCGCCTGCCACGGCCATGAGGCCGCACAGTCTGAAGAAGGCGGAAGGAGGGGTGTGAAGACAGGCGAAGATATGCACTGCTCGTGCCCATCAATCACACCCTCGCAGTCATAATATATGAGACAACGAGGGGCGTTGTGCCGGGCAGGGCGGACACACAGGCACAGCCAGCCAACCAATGATGTCAGAAGACGGGCAGCGCTAACAATGGGGGTGATGCGTGTCATTAAAAAGGAAAGTCACACCTCAGGGACAGTGGAATGGTCTCAATGAGACACATTTTGTACGTGTTGAGTTCCACGTGGGCAAGAAGAAAAAGTCAGCCACCTTGTACAAATGCAGCAGTACTGCTGTACAAGGTGGCTGTTATACATAGAAACACCTGGGGGGTGGGGCCTGGTTCCCTTTAATTTCAGTTCAGGTGCCTGCATGGCGTTTGCAGGACACGTTGCCAGCTACACAGCAGGGGAACAGCTGGCGTTGCTGAACCCCACTGACACATTGACTGGTGTTGTTCTCTGTGCAGCTAGCACTTCTGGACAAAAACTAGCGGTGTTTGAGCCCAGGGGCAGCAGGAGGAGGAGAGGAGCAGAGTGTAGGCCGAAGCCTAGTTGAACCAATTTCAAAAGTTACCTTTAACCCCCCCTCAGGTGTTGCAAGGTACAAGAGCCACACCTTGAACAGCATTAATGCTGCACAAGTCAAAGGTTGCTCTATTAATTTTGCTCCTTGCACACGCTGAATAAAACACGTACACTATTTAGCCCATTATACTGTCAAACAGTAGTGGAGGCGTGACTTGTCTTTTTAAGGAGACGCAGCACAGGTGTCAAAATTTACACCTAGGTGCTGGGCGCTGATTCCTGAGCGTTGTTATTTGCTGTACAGGAGTCTGCGCTATTTTGATCCCTTGGCCATGCGCTGTGAGCGCTGCCTGTCTTCTGACCTCATTTCATGTTGGCCGGTGCGGTCAGCAATGGCCATGAATCCCAGGCCCGCAGTTGGTTTTCAAAAAATCACACTGCGTGGCTGGGATTCGTGGCCTTGTGCAGTAAATATGTTTGCCGCTCACACATGTCCTTACACCTGCTTCAGACTGGGCGGCCTCAGCTGATCCCTTATCGCCTACCACGACCATGAGGCCGCACAGTCTGAAGAAGGCGGAAGGAGATGAGTTAAGACAGGCGAACATATGCACTGCACATGCCCATCAATCACACCCTCGCAGCCAAAATATATGAGACAACGAGGGGGGTTGTGTCGGGCAGGGCGGACGCCCAGGCACAGGCAGCCAACCAATGATGTCAGAAGACGGGCAGCGCAACCAAGGGGGGTGGTGAGTGTCATTAAAAAGGAAAGTCACACCTCAGGGACATTGTAATGGTCTGTAATGAGACACATATTTTACGTGTTTAATTCAACGTGGGCAATGAGAAAAAATCAGCCACCTTGTACAAATGCAGCAGTACTGCTGTACAAGGTGGCTGGTATACATAGAAAGACCTGGGGGGGTGGGGCCAGGTTCCCTTTAATTTCAGTTCAGGTGCCTGCATGGCGTTTGCAGGACACGTTGCCGGCTACACAGCAAGGGAACAGCTGGCATTGCTGAACCCCACTAACACATTGGCGGGTGTTTTTCTCTGTGCAGCTAGCACTTCCAGGCTACAACTGGCGGTGTTATAGCCCAGGGTCAGCAGGAGGAGGAGAGGAGCAGAGTGTAGGCTGAAGCCTGCACTGGTGGCAGCTTTTGGTCTGTTGTGCCAGCGTGGCTTGTGCTGGACACGATGCCGGCTACACAGCAGGGGAACAGCTGGCGGTGCTGAACCCCACTGACACAATGGTGGGTGTTTTTCTCTGTGCAGCCAGCACTTCCGGGCCCCAACTGGCGTAGTTAGAGCCCAGGGTCTGCAGGAGGAGCAGAGTGTAGGCGGAAGCCTACTTGAACCAATTTCAAAGGTAACCTTTAACCCACCCTCAGGTGTTACAATGTTGAAGAGCCACACCTTGTGCAGCAGTAAAGCTCCACAAGTTAAAGGTTGCTCTTTAAGTTTTGCTCATTGCACACGCAGAATGAAAGACGTACACAATTTAGCCCATTGAACAGTAGTTCAGTTCTGTATTGGAGGCGTGACTTGTCTTTTTAAGGAGACGCAGCACAGGTGCACATAAATAACGCCTTGGTGCTGGGCGCAGCCTCCTGAGCGTTGTTATTTGCTGTACAGGAGTCTGCGCTATTGTGATCCCTTGGCCATGCGCTGTGAGCGCTGCCTGTCTTCTCACCTCATTTCATGTTGGCCGGTGCGGTTAGCAATGGCCATGAATCCCAGACCCGCAGTGTGTTTTCAACAAATCACAATGCATGGCTGGGATTCGTGGCCTTGTGCAGTAAATATGTTTGCTGCTCACACATGTCCTTACACCTGCTTCAGACTGGGCGGCCTCAGCTGATCCCTTATCGCCTACCACGGCCATGAGGCCGCACAGTCTGAAGAAGGCGGAAGGAGATGAGTTAAGACAGGCGAACATATGCACTGCACATGCCCATCAATCACACCCTCGCAGCCAAAATATATGAGACAACGAGGGGGGTTGTGTCGGGCAGGGCGGATGCCCAGGCACAGGCAGCCAAACAATGATGTCAGAAGACGGGCAGCGCTACCAAGGGGGGTGGTGCGTGTCATTAGAAAGGAAAGTCACACCTCAGGGACAGTGGAATGGTCTCAATGAGACACATTTTGTACGTGTTGAGTTCCACGTTGGCAAGGATAAAAAGTCAGCCACCTTGTACAAATGCAGCATTACTGCTGTACAAGGTAGCTGTTATACATAGAAACACCTTGGGGTGGGTGGCAGGGTCCCTTTAATTTCAGTTCATGTGCCTGCGTGGCGTTTGCAGGTCACATTGCCGGCTACACAGCAGGGGAACAGCTGGCGGTGCTGAACCCCACTAACACATTGGCTGTTGTTTTTCTCTGTGCAGCTAGCACTTCCGGGCCAAAACTAGCAGTGTTTGAGCCCAGGGGCAGCAGCAGGAGGAGAGGAGCAGAGTGTAGGCCGAAGCCTGCACTGGTGGCAGCTTTTGTTCTGTTGTGCCAGCGTGGCTTGTGCTGGACACGTTGCCGACTACACAGCAGGGGAACAGCTGGCGGTGCTGAACCCCACTGACACATCAGCTAGTGTTTTTTCTGTGTAGACAACACTTCCAGGTGGCAACTGACAGTGTTGAAACCCAGGGAATCAAAGAGGAGCAGAGTGTAGGCCGAAGCCTGCAGTGGAGCAAGTTGAAAGGGAACCTTTAACCCCCCCCCCCAGGCATTTGTTGCTGAAAGAGCCATCTTGTACAGCAGTAATACTGCACATGGAAAATGGTGGCTCCTAAAATTATGCTCCTTGCAAACGCTGAAGTACACACTCATATAATGTATCCCCTCACACCGTCAAACCATCCCGGAAGTGGGACTTTCCTTTGTAATGTGACACAGCACAGCCGTCATTCCAACCCCCTTGGTGCCGTGCGCCACCTCCTCAACGTTGTTTGGTTCTGTCACGGAGCCCGCGCTGTAATGTTATCCCTTGGCCATGCACAGTTAGCGGTGCCCGTCTTCTGACATCATTTAGGTGTCAGGCTGGCAGTGCCTGTGCGTCCAAGATGCCCGAGATCCAACCTCGCAGTGTCATCTAATGTAATCCCACTGTGGCCCAGGGTTCCATTGGCATGCGCAGTGCATATCATCGCCTCTCACTCCCCTCCTTCCTGCTTCTTCAGACTGTGCGGTGTCACGGCCGTGGCATGCTATTAGGGATCAGCTGACGCCGCCTAGTATGAAGAAGCGTGAAGAAGGGGAGTGAGAGGCTAGTATATGCACTGCGCATGGCCATGGATACAAGGCCCACTGTGGGATCACATTAGACGACACTGCGAGGTGGGATTTCGGGCAGCGTGGACGCACAGGCGCAGCCAGGACGACAACAAATGATGTCAGAGGACGGGCAGCGCAAACTGTGCAAGGCCAAGGGATAACATAACAGCGCAGGGTCAATGACGGAATCAAACAGCGCTAAGGAGGCAGCGCATGGTGCCAAGGGGGTAGCAATGACGGCTGTGCTGCGTCACATTACAAAGGAAAGTCCCACCTCCGGGACGGTTGGACGGTGTGAGGGGACACATTACATGAGTGTGTAGTTCAGCGTTTGCAAGGAGCATAATTTCAAGAGCGACCTTTTCCTTGTGCAGTATTAGTGCTGCACAAGGTGGCTCTTTCAGTAACAAATGCCTAGGGGGGGGGGGACAGGTCCCCTTACATTTTAGTTGTGCCAGCATGGCGGTCGCATGACACGTTGCCGGATACACAGCTGGGGATCAGCTGACGTTACTGAACCCCAATAACAGAGGAGCGACTGTTGACTGTGCAGACAGCACTTCCAGGCACCAACTGGCGGTGTTAGAGCCCAGGGACAGCAGGAGGAGCAGATTGGAGGTATTGCCGCACACACAGCTGGGGATCAGCTGACGTTACTGAACCCCAATAACAGAGGAGTGACTGTTGACTGTGCAGACAGCACTTCCAGGCACCAACTGGCGGTGTTAGAGCCCAGGGACAGCAGGAGGAGCAGATTGGAGGTATTGCCGCACACACAGCTGGGGATCAGCTGACGTTACTGAAACCCAATAACAGAGGAGCGACTGTTGACTGTGCAGACAGCACTTCCAGGCACCAACTGGCGGTGTTAGAGCCCAGGGACAGCAGGAGGAGCAGAGGAACAGAGTGTAGGCCGAAGCCTGATTGGAGCAAGTTGAAAGGGAACCTTTAACCCCCCCCCAAGACGTTTGTAGCTGAAAGAGCCATCTTGTGCAGCACTAAGGATGCAAAAGGAAAAGGTTGCTCTTTTAATTATGCTCCTTGCAAACACAGAAGTAAACACTAAAAATATGTCCCCTTATACCGTAAAACCGTCCCGGAGGTGCGAATTTCCTTCGTAATGGGACACAGCACAGCTGTCATTCCTATCCCCTTGGTGCCGTGCGCTGCCTCCTCAGCGTTGTTTTAAGCTGTCACGGAGCCTGCGCTGTTCTGTTATCCCTTGGCCATGCCCAATTAGCGCTGCCTGTCTTCTGACATAATTTGGTGTCAGGCTGTCAGTGCCTGTGCGTCCACGCTGCTCCAGATCCCACCTCGCAGTGTCGTCTAACGTAATCCCACTGCGGGCCTTGGATCCATGGGCATGCACAGTGCATATCCTCGACTCTCACTCCCCTCCTTCCCTCTTCTTCAGACTGGGCGGTGTCACGGCCGTAGCATGCTATTAGGGATCAGCTGACGGCGCACAGTCTAAAGAAGGCGGAGGGAGATGAGCGAGAGCCCGAGGGGAAGATATGCACTGCGCATGCCCATGGATCCAAGGCCCGCAGTGTTATTCAATCAGAAGACACTGCGAGGCGGGATCTCGGGCAGCGCGGCCGCACAGGCGCAGCCAGCCTGACACCAAATTATGTCAGAAGACAGGCAGCGCAAATAGGGCATGGCCAAGGGATAACAGAACAGCGCAGGCTCCGTGACAGCTTAAAACAACGCTGAGGAGGCAGCGCATGGCACCAAGGGGGTAGGAATGACGGCTGTGCTGCGTCACATTACGAAGGAAAGTCCCAGCTCCGGGACGGTATAACGGTATCAGTGAACACATTTTATAAGTGTTAAGTTCTGCGTGTGCAAGGAGCTAAAATAAAAGAGCTACCTTTTCCTTGTGCAGCATTACTGCTGCACAAGATGGATCTTTCAGTAACAAACGACGGGGGGAGGGGGACAGGTTCCCTTACATTTAGGTTGTTGTGCCAGCGTGGCGGTCGCAGGACACATTGCCGGCTACACAGCTGGGGATCAGCAGACGTTACTGAAACCCAATAATACTGGGTCGTATGTTTTTTCTGTGCAGCCTGCACTTCTGAGCCGCAACTGGTGGTGTTGGAGCCCAGGAATAGCAGTTCAGGTGGTAGAAAGATGAACACAGCAGGAGACCTGGATGACACCCAATTACTTAATCAGGCAGAGGAGTGGCAAATTCCTGCGAGATCCAAGCCTGGTTCATTTTCAGGAAAGTAAGCCGGTCAACGTTATCGGAGGATAGTTGCATGCGACGGTCTGTTAGTACACCACCTGCGGCACTAAAGACACGTTTCGATAAGACACTAGCCGCAGGGCAAGCCAGCACCTCCAATGCATACTGGCTTAGCTCTGGCCATGTATCCAGCTTAGAGACCCAAAACTTGAATGGGGAAGAGCCGTCTGGGAGTACAGTAAGAGGGCAAGCCATGTAGTCTGTCACCATCTGACGGAACCGTTGCCTCCAGCTGACTGGAGCCGCCGGTGATGGTGTAGACATTTGGGGCGGGCACACAAAAGTGTGCCAGAGTTGTGCCATACTGGGCTTGCCTTGGGCAGAGGCACTGCTTCTGCTCCTTCTTTGGGCAGAGCCTCCCCCACTGCCTCGACGCACTGAGCTGCTTTGTAAAGCACTAGCAGCACTCCTCTCAGTTGGACTGGAGAAGATGATGGAATTCACCAGTGTGTCGTGGTACTCCCGCAATTTACGCTCCCAGGTCAACGCTGGGATGAGGTTTTGGACGTTGTCCCGGTAGCGAGGATCGAGGAGGGTGAACACCCAATAATCAGGCATGTTGAGAATGTGTATAAACAGAAGAGAAAAAGAAGTACCAAACCACCCGTAAATAAAATCTGTTATTTATTGGTAGTAGATGTATACCGATCAAAGATACAAATATCTCACCCAGATAGGTCCGTGTGTGTGGTTGGATAATAGCCCCAACGCACGTTTCGCGTGGGCTTCCTCAGGGGGCCCATCATACATCACACTGAGTTTGGGACACTTAGTTTTTAGGCCACAATTGTGGTGATTTAGGTGGTTTTATCCTGGAACTTTCCATTTAACCGGTGTTAGATGCTGCTATATGCAATGCCAGATACGCATGGTCCTGTGTACACTATGTAATGTGGTTGGTTTTTGTTTGTGTCCTTCACAATTTTACATGTTTGTCCATGATAATATACATTTTTTGATACTATTTTGTACTGTATTGTATGTTATATGTTTTTAGATCTACTACCAATAAATAACAGATTTTATTTACGGGTGGTTTGGTACTCCTTTTTCTCTTCTGTTTATATCCTTATTGGAGTATGTTTTATGCCTGTTTTTGACAGTGCTGGTTCTTATTAGTATTTCTGGGTATTTTTTATACATGTTGAGAATGTGGTCGATGCGGCGGTCGTTTCTCAGGCACTGCAGCATGAAATCCACCATGTGCTGCAGACTGCCAACTGGCCCAGAAACGCTGTCCCCTGCTTGAGACATGATCTCTGCCCGCTCGTCATCACCCCACCCTCGCTGTACACACTGACCACTGGACAATTGTGTCGCTCCCTCCTCTGGACGGAGCTCTTCCTCCTCCATTGACTCCTCCTCATCCTCCTCACAAAGTGGCCCCTGCGTACCCCTTTGTGAGGAACCACGTGGCGCTGACTCTCCAGAAGCTGATGGAAAAGGTGACTCCTCATCCTCCACCTCTTCCACAACATCATCCCTTAACCCTTGCAAAGTTTGCTGAAGCAGGCAGATAAGGGGGACAGTCATGCTGACTAGTGCATCATCTGCACTTGCCATCCGCGTAGAATAATCAAAAGGACGCAAAACCTGGCAGACGTCCTTCATAGTGGCCCACTCTGTGGTTGTGAAGTCTGATCGGCGCTGACTGCGACTTCTTTGCGCTTGATGCAGCTGGTACTCCATAACTGCTTGCTGCTGCTCACACAACCGCTCCAACATATGTAACGTGGAATTCCACCGGGTAGGTAGGTCACATATGATGCGGTGTTCCGGAAGGCGGAATCGGCGCTGCAGAGCAGCAATGCGGGATCTTGCCAAGCTGGAACGCCGCAAGTGAGCACACTCTAGGCAGACCTTGTGCAGCAGGGCATCAAGATCCGGATAGTCCCTCAGAAAACTCTGCACAACCAAATTGAGCGCATGTGCCAGACATGGGATGTGAGTGAGGTTGCCAAGGGCCAAAGCTGCCACCAGATTTCGGCCATTGTCACACACTACCATGCCTGGCTGGAGATTCGCTGGCAGTAACCACACATCGCTCTCCTGCTTGATGGCATTCCAGAGCTCCTGCGCTGTGTGGCTTCGATTCCCCAATGAAACTAGTTTCAAGACGGCCTGCTGACGTTTGGCCACGGCTGTGCTCATGTCGGTCATAGGTAAACGTTCACGGGTCCATGTGGAGGTGGACTGTGACGGATCCTGCAGAGATGATTCTGAGGAACTTGTGTAAGAGGAGGAGTAAATGCGTACAGACTGGATTCCTGCAATCCTTGGAGTGGGCAGGACACGTCCTGCGCCACTCGCACGATCTGTACCTGGCTCAACAACATTAACCCAATGGGCAGTGAGGGAAACGTATCGCCCCTGTCCATGCTGACTGGTCCACGCATCGGTGGTGAGGTGGACCTTGCTACTGACGGCGTTCAGTAGCGCATGTTTTATGTTTCCCTCAACATGCCTGTGCAGGGCAGGGACAGCTTGCCTGCTGAAGTAAAAGCGGCTGGGCACCTTGTACTGTGGGACTGCCAATGCTATCAAGTCACGGAAGCTGTCAGTCTCCACCAGCCTGAATGAGAGCATTTCCAGGGACAACAGTTTGGCAATGCCTGCATTCAGAGCCTGTGCTCGGGGGTGGTTGGCCGAGAATGCCCGCCTTTTCTCCCATGCCTGTACTACCGATGGCTGTAGAGTAGACTGGGAGTGTGAGGATGACTGGGAAGGTGGTGCTGTGGGTGGAATTACACAAGGTCTCTGGACAACAGTGCCAGAGGTTCTTCCATGGCGATCCTGGGAGGAAGCCAAACCAGCTGTGCGTGAGCTGGAGGAAGAGGCAACACGAGCTGAAGAGGTGGTAGCTGCCGCTGTTGGTTGGCCTACATCTTCAGTGTGTTTCTGTAACTCCACCACGTGCCTGGTCCGCACATGTTTCCACATATTTGTGGTATTGAGGTTGCTGACATTTTTCCCTCTTTTTACTTTCTGATGACACAGCTTGCATTTGACAAAACAAATGTCATCTGCAACTGTGTCAAAAAAGGACCAGGCACTGCAAGTCTTGGGAGCGCTCTTTTTGGCTTTGGAAAGAGACAGGCTCCTAACGGGTGCCAAAGTGGAGGCTACAGGCTCCGCAGTCTTCCCCCTCCCTCTCCCTCTTTGGCCCGTAAGGGGAATCTCTTCCTCAGAGCTGCTCCCACCACCTTCCTGTTCCTCACGCCATGATGGGTCAAGGACCTCATCATCTCCACTACCCTCTGCCACCAACTGCTCCTCCTGGGTAGTCTCGGCAGCACAGTATGCACCAGAAAGCGGCACCTGAGTTTCATCATCTGATGCGTACTGCGCTGTGGTCACCGGAGGCACTGGCCCACCCGCCTCTTCAGAGTCAGAGAGACAAAGCTGTTGGGCATCACTGCACACTGCCTCTTCTTCCATTTCTCCAATGCTGCTTGGCTGGCCCCCTGTTTCCAAGCCAAGAGATTCAGAGAACAGAAGTAGAGACAGCTCCTGTCCTGGGCTCTCTGACTGCCTGGCCAATTTGGCAGGTGGTGAAGAGACAGATGGTTGCTCTCCAGTGCTCTGTGCCTGAGAGGATGTGGCACTAACTGAAGTCGATGCTGAGGCGTTAGCTGCCATCCACCCGACAACGGCTTCAATTTGGTCTTCACGCAGCAGCGGTGCACGGCGCTCTCCGACAAAGCTGCGCATGAAGGACTCTTCCCTACTGAAACTGAGTGACGACGAGTCACCGGTGCCCGCAGCAGGCACAGAATCACCACGTCCTCTCCCTGCTCCTCTCCCTGCTCCGCGCCCACGCCCACGTGCCTTACTCCCTGCCCTCTTCATCTTGGTTGACAGATAAAGATAAGCAGAAAAGTACTAAGGCCTTAGTGTGCTTATTCCTGAAATGTTCCTCCTAACAGGTGTAAGAAACACTAATGTTGTAAAGTGTGGACTAAACTTTATTATTTTTCAAATGTGGCCTACTCAAGTGTTAAGTTGTGTTTGGTGAACTTTCCTTTTTTTTTTTCTGCAGATCGGACTACAGAGCAAGTTTAACTCACACGGGGACCGTGCAGACAGCACTAGGTTATCCTATGTAGTGTTTTTCCACTATTTAGCTGGAGACGGGTGGAAAAACACTAATAGGAATTTTTTTTTTTTAATTTTAAACAGGCTGCACTATTTGAAAAAAAGGGAATTTTTTTTCAAGGTATGAGGCAGTAACGAACCCTGAGCTGAATCCAACCGGCTATGGCTGCACACAGACTACAGGGCGAGCTGGGCTCACATGGAGACGGTGCAGACAGCCGTAAACGGCGCTGCAAGGCCCAAAAACCCCCCTCTAGGTTATCCTATGTAGTGTTTTTCCACAATTTAGCTGGAGACGGGTGGAAAGACACTAATAGGAAATTTGAGAAAAAATGTGCAGCAGGCTGCACTATGAGCAAAAAAGGACAACTGTGTGAGGCAGTGTGAACCCCCCCTGAGCTGAATACAATCGGGTATATGGCTGCACACAGACTACAGAGTGAGCTGCACACACACACACACACACACACAGAGACCTTGCAGAACGCTGTTAAAACAGCGCTGCAAGGCAAGAGCAAGGTGAACAGTGAAGAACACACAGCGTTTTGCTAAATTAGCCTTGGGAAAGGAAAATAAAGCAATTAGCTATCTCAACTGGCCCTCAGTTAGAACACAGCGTCCTGTCCCTAACTGAAATCACAGCAGAGTGAGCGCAAAATGGCGGCAGCGTTTTTTATAGTGCAGAGTGACATCATTTCAGCAGCCAATCACAGCCTTGCCAGTGCTTACATGCCCACCATGCTAAACAGGATGTGCCCACACTTCCATTCATTCCTCATTGGCTGCTGCGTTCAGTTTGAATTCTGGGAACTTCCGATTCCGGTATCCGATACTCGGGAAGTATCGGAATTCGGTATCGGAATTCCGATACCGCAAATATCGGCCGATACCCGATACTTGCGGTATCGGAATGCTCAACACTACTCGCCATTGCTTCGATCTTAATACTCTCGTTTAGTAGTTGTTGGAAACTACACTGCATTAGGCCTACAAATTGGGTATGGGGTGTAGAGACGGTGTGTTCCACTCCAAGGTGTTCCCCAGGTTTCCTCGCCATTGCTTCGATCTTAATGCTCTCGTTTAGTAGTTGTTGGAAACTACACTGTATTAGGCCTACAAATTGGGTATGGGGTGTAGAGACGGTGTGTTCCACTCCAAGGTGTTCCCCAGGTTTCCTCGCCATTGCTTCAATCTTAATGCTCTCGTTTAGTAGTTGTTGGAAACTACACTGCATTAGGCCTACAAATTGGGTATGGGGTGTAGAGACGGTGTGTTCACTCCAAGGTGTTCCCCAGGTTTCCTCGCCATTGCTTCAATCTTAATGCTCTCGTTTAGTAGTTGTTGGAAACTACACTGCATTAGGCCTACAAATTGGGTATGGGGTGTAGAGACGGTGTGTTCCACTCCAAGGTGTTCCCCAGGTTTCCTCGCCATTGCTTCAATCTTAATGCTCTTGTTTAGTAGTTGTTGGAAACTACACTGCATTAGGCCTACAAAATGGGTATGGGGTGTAGAGAGATGGTGTGTTACACTCCAAGGTGTTCCCCAGGTTTCATCCACATTGCTTCGGTCTTCCGACTCTCGTTTAGTAGTTGTAGAAAACTACACTGCATTAGGCCTACAAATTGGGTATGGGGTGTAGAGACGGTGTGTTCCACTCCAAGGTGTTCCCCAGGTTTCCTCGCCATTGCTTCGATCTTAATGCTCTCGTTTAGTAGTTGTTGGAAACTACACTGCATTAGGCCTACAAATTGGGTATGGGGTGTAGAGACGGTGTGTTCCACTCCAAGGTGTTCCCCAGGTTTCCTCGCCATTGCTTCGATCTTAATGCTCTCGTTTAGTAGTTGTTGGAAACTACACTGCATTAGGCCTACAAATTGGGTATGGGGTGTAGAGACGGTGTGTTCCACTCCAAGGTGTTCCCCAGGTTTCCTCGCCATTGCTTCAATCTTAATGCTCTCGTTTAATAGTTGTTGGAAACTACACTGCATTAGGCCTACAAATTGGGTATCGGGTGTAGAGACGGTGTGTTCCACTCCAAGATGTTCCCCAGGTTTCCTCGCCATTGCTTCAATCTTAATGCTCTCGTTTAGTAGTTGTTGGAAACTACACTGCATTAGGCCTACAAATTGGGTATGGGGTGTAGAGATGGTGTGTTACACTCCAAGGTGTTCCCCAGGTTTCATCCACATTGCTTCGGTCTTCCGACTCTCGTTTAGTAGTTGTAGAAAACTACACTGCATTAGGCCTACAAATTGGGTATGGGGTGTAGAGACGGTGTGTTCCACTCCAAGGTGTTCCCCAGGTTTCCTCGCCATTGCTTCGATCTTAATGCTCTCGTTTAGTAGTTGTTGGAAACTACACTGCATTAGGCCTACAAATTGGGTATGGGGTGTAGAGACGGTGTGTTCCACTCCAAGGTGTTCCCCAGGTTTCCTCGCCATTGCTTCAATCTTAATGCTCTCGTTTAGTAGTTGTTGGAAACTACACTGCATTAGGCCTACAAATTGGGTATCGGGTGTAGAGACGGTGTGTTCCACTCCAAGATGTTCCCCAGGTTTCCTCGCCATTGCTTCAATCTTAATGCTCTCGTTTAGTAGTTGTTGGAAACTACACTGCATTAGGCCTACAAATTGGGTATGGGGTGTAGAGAGATGGTGTGTTACACTCCAAGGTGTTCCCCAGATTTCGTCCACATTGCTTCGGTCTTCCGACTCTCGTTTAGTAGTTGTAGAAAACTACACTGCATTAGGCCTACAAATTGGGTATGGGGTGTAGAGACGGTGTGTTCCACTCTAAGGTGTTCCCCAGGTTTCCTCGCCATTGCTTCGATCTTCTGGCTCTCGTTTAGTAGTTGTTGGAAACTACACTGCATTAGGCCTACAAATTGGGTATGGGGTGTAGAGACGGTGTGTTCCACTCCAAGGTGTTCTCCAGGTTTCCTCGCCATTGCTTCGATCTTAATGCTCTCGTTTAGTAGTTGTTGGAAACTACACTGTATTAGGCCTACAAATTGGGTATGGGTTGTAGAGACGGTGTGTTCCACTCCAAGGTGTTCACCAGGTTTCCTCGCCATTGCTTCGATCTTAATGCTCTCGTTTAGTAGTTGTTGGAAACTACACTGCATTAGGCCTACAAATTGGGTATGGGGTGTAGAGACGGTGTGTTCCACTCCAAGGTGTTCCCCAAGTTTCCTCGCCATTGCTTCAATCTTAATGCTCTCGTTTAGTAGTTGTTGGAAACTACACTGCATTAGGCCTACAAATTGGGTATGGGGTGTAGAGAGATGGTGTGTTACACTCCAAGGTGTTCCCCAGGTTTCGTCCACATTGCTTCGATCTTAATGCTCTCGTTTAGTAGTTGTTGGAAACTACACTGCATTAGGCCTACAAATTGGGTATGGGGTGTAGAGAGATGGTGTGTTACACTCCAAGGTGTTCCCCAGGTTTCGTCCACATTGCTTTGATCTTAATGCTCTCGTTTAGTAGTTGTTGGAAACTACACTGCATTAGGCCTACAAATTGTGTATAGGGTGTAGAGAGATGGTGTGTTACACTCCAAGGTGTTCCCCAGGTTTCGTCAACATTGAATCGATCTTAATGCTCTCGTTTAGTAGTTGTTGGAAACTACACTGCATTAGGCCTACAAATTGGGTATGGGGTGTAGAGAGATGGTGTGTTACACTCCAAGGTGTTCCCCAGGTTTCGTCCACATTGCTTCGATCTTAATGCTCTCGTTTAGTAGTTGTTGGAAACTACACTGCATTAGGCCTACAAATTGGGTATGGGGTGTAGAGACGGTGTGTTCCACTCCAAGGTGTTCACCAGGTTTCCTCGCTAGTGTTGAGCATTCCGATACCGCAAGTATCGGGTATCGGCCGATACTTGCGGTATCGGAATTCCGATACCGAGATCCGATATTTTTGTGATATCGGGTATCGGTATCGGAAGTGTAAAATAAAGAATTAAAATAAAAAATATTGTTATATTCACCTCTCCGGCGGCCCCTGGACATCTGCGCGAGGAACCGGCGTCCGGCACGGCTTCTTTCTTCAAAATGCGCGCCTTTAGGACCTGTGGTATGACGTCCCGGCTTCTGATTGGTCGCGTGCCGCCCATGTGACCGCCACGCGACCAATCAGAAGCCGCGACGTCATTCCTCAGCTAAAGTCCTAGAATGAGCGCCTTTTAGGACCTGAGGAATGACGTCGCGGCTTCTGATTGGTCGCGTGGCGGTCACATGGGCGGCACGCGACCAATCAGAAGCCGGGACGTCATTCCACAGGTCCTAAAGGCGCGCATTCTGAAGAAAGAAGCCGTGCCGGACGCCGGATCCTCCCGCTGATGTCCAGAGGCCGCCGGAGAGGTGAATATAACAATATTTTTTATTTTAATTCTTTATTTTACACTTTAATATGGATCCCAGGGCCTGAAGGAGAGTTTCCTCTCCTTCAGACCCTGGGATCCATGAGGATACATTCCGATACTTGATGTCCCATTGACTTGTATTGGTATCGGATATCGGTATCGGCGATATCCGATATTTTTCGGGTATCGGCCGATACTATCCGATACCGATACTTCCAAGTATCGGACGGTATCGCTCAACACTATTCCTCGCCATTGCTTCGATCTTAATGCTCTCGTTTAGTAGTTGTTGGAAACTACACTGCATTAGGCCTACAAATTGGGTATGGGGTGTAGAGACGATGTGTTCCACTCCAAGGTGTTCCCCAGGTTTCCTCGCCATTGCTTCAATCTTAATGCTCTCGTTTAGTAGTTGTTGGAAACTACACTGCATTAGGCCTACAAATTGGGTATGGGGTGTAGAGAGATGGTGTGTTACACTCCAAGGTGTTCCCCAGGTTTCGTCCACATAGCTTCGATCTTAATGCTCTCGTTTAGTAGTTGTTGGAAACTACACTGCATTAGGCCTACAAATTGGGAATGGGGTGTAGAGAGAGGGTGTGTTCCACTCCAAGGTGTTCCCCAGGTTTCGTCCACATTGCTTCGATCTTAATGCTCTCGTTTAGTAGTTGTTGGAAACTACACTGCATTAGGCCTACAAATTGGGTATGGGGTGTAGAGACGGTGTCTTCCACTCCAAGGTGTTCTCCAGGTTGCCTTTCCTGAGCTTCTATCTTCAGGCTTTTGTTAAATAGTGGTTAAATGGAACAACTGCATTTGGCGTACTAGTTGGTTTGGGGCCTACTAACAGTGTCTGCCGCTCCTTGCTGTTCTCCTGGTTTCCTGTCCTGAAATTCCATTTTCAGGCTCTCGTTAAGTAGTTGTTAATGTTAGACTGCATTTGGCCTACTAGTTGGGTTGGGGCCTACTATCGGTGTCTGCCACTCCTTGCTGTTCTCCTCCACTGAACAAAGCTGTGCCGCCTGTTTACTACGGTTGCCAATTTTGAACTGCATTTCGACTACTTACTGATTTGGGCCTAATCTCTGTGTCAGCCTCTCATTCCAGTTGTCCTCCACTGCAATGCCCCCTGGTTAGTCCTGTGTTACCAATTTTGAACTGCATTTAGCCAACTTTATTCTTTGGGCCTATATCTGTGTTTCCTCCTCATCCTGCCCATTGCCCAGCCAGTGATAGATGAGTCTGCTGGTACATTGACCCATAACGCAACATTCCCCGTGCACGCTACACAGCAAGATTGTGACCCTGCTGAAAGTCAGGTTCCTCTTCCCGCATACCATACCACCTTACACGGGGACAAAGAGGAAGGTGCAGATGAAAGTGCAGGTTCCTTCATCAGGTGGGGGGAGGAATACTAGTCACTGGCACAGGACCTCTCATAGTACGCAAAAGTGTTGCTGCCGGTGGGAGGCGCCCCCGCCGTGCAAACACACCGCTGTACTTTGAGGGGCCCTGTGCCAGTGCCAATGCCAACGAGTGGGCCCCCCCTGCTTGCTCAGGATCACAGCACTTGCAAAGTTTAAATACTTACCTCTCCCTGCTCCACTGCTGTGACGTGTTCCAGATTTCCTGGGCCCACTAATTACTTGAACCAGCCCTACCCCCCACAACTTTAGCCAAATGACCCCCAATTTCAAATGCCTTCCAATTATTATAAGGTAAATTACGATTGACAAGCTTCTGTAACAAGAATGGATGTTTTTGCCATTAAAATGGGCAGTGTAGGTGTTTTCCTGGCCTCCACTCACTGCCGACTATGCTCCCCCATTGACTTGCATTGGGTTTCCACTCGACTTCTAAGATAGTCGGGTTTCGCGAAACACGGCTCGACTCTAAAAAGGTCAAGGTCGCTCAACCCTACCGAGCACCAATGATGCCACTTTCATTAGTGCAAAAGAAATAGACTAGCCAGCAAAATGTCTACTCCTTGTTCCCCCATACAATCAAATCTACTGACTGCAGTGTGTTTAGATGAGAAATGGAGAGTTATCTAGTTGAGGTTAGCTCATTTTATAAATTCTAAAAATGTGTGTTCTCCAGAATATTAATTTATTTTTGTAATTTGCACTGTCAGCCACTTTGTTGAATCAGGCCAGGCAAACAGTTAAAAAAATAATAATACTCTCCAGTCCCGCCACCCCTGAATCTCACTGTCCGGTCTTCCATGCTTCCTCTTCAGCCTCTTCACTTTAGACCAGGACTTCCAGCACAACTATTCTTCTGACATTCCTGGTCTGCATGCCATGATGCTGTGACTCGCTTAGCTGAAGTGACAGCAGGTCATGGAATGATGTTTGAGGCCTAGGTCCAATGGAAGTCCTGATTTGGAGTGAAGAGGCCAAAAAGGAATTTTTTTACATGATATTTATTACACTTAGGGGTCTAGAGAGACAGCAGATGATAATAAGGAACTTTGAATTTGCAGATAATTTGCTAGAATTTCCTTGTAAAAACCACGTGATTTGCTGAATTTGAATCTTGGCAAATCCGTTTATCTCCAGTAACCAGGGAAGTATAAAGCAAATAATTTTTTTGGTACCACATAGCTAAGGAGGATCACTCAGCTCTCCTGTCATGTGCATTTCAGCTAATTCCTTATTTTCATAAAATAAGAATTTTGGTTCATAATTTCTTAAAAAATCTGTGTTGTGCTGTTCCTTTGTTATTACTCCAGTAAATGCATAAATCAATTGACCACCTGATGTCAGTGACATAACTTGAAGCCTGTGGTCCCTAATGGAAAATCTTCAACAGTGCCCCCACCTAACACAAGTATTTATTAGTATTGGTATTCTTTTCCGCCCCTTAGACTACAGGACCTGGATGCGATTGCAGCCCCTGTACCCACTACAGTTATATTCCCTGGCCCTTGTTAATGGGACAGAGGTTTTTCCCAGGTCAAAGAGACACATTCATTCACACTTCCATTAAAACTGACATTGTGATACTGTGCTCACCATATTGACAAGCGGAATGGGAACGTCCAGTTGATAGTTCATTCAGATATTTCCAGGAGGAATAACAAAAGAGCAAAACTATGAAGGTGTGCAGCAGAAATGGTAAGTATTTACTTAAACAGTCACATAGACGAGGTGGGAGATCTTCATAGCATACCGATTGTTACTGCTTTATAGAAAGATAGGATAAAGGCCCTTCACCCACTGTGAGAATAATAAGGAGTATGGATTTTCTTAAGTATTTTGTTCCTGTTTGCTCAGTGTCCTCATAGTGATCTGTAAGAACTGAAAAGTGTAATGTATTTGACCAACATCTTCTTTCCAATGTGAGTCATCTGTCCTTGTCTGATGCCCTGTTCTATTTATTAGATTTCATTCACAGCTGCAAAAACGTGATAGCTGCATGAAAAAGACAGCCAGATACAGGATACATGGAGATCTGTGGCAAAAACATTATGATTTATAGGGAATAGCATGTGAATATGCCGCTGATCCAGCTTCCGGTACTTCTAAGGTGAAACTGAAAATGAATAATAGAAACCATATTTTATAACTTTAATCTTGTAAGTCAAGAAAAAATTAATACAGTTGAATCAATTTTCTTTTTACTTTAGTTGACAGGATCGCTTTAAAAATTTGCATGGAAATAATCAAAGCTTATGGTTTATTTAGTGATGACACATTTGGGTAGAGCTCGCTTGACCATTCCCGGGGTGGATGTGTAACACCCCAGGGTCCTGGTTGTTACAGTGGCATTGCTTTCCACAAAGGGAGAGTGATGTCACGCTTGGAAGCGAGCAAAGATCTCTTTCATCAGGTAAACACAAGCATACAACATGTTCACACTCCAGGCCAGAAGGGGGGGCTCTAAACCTGGTTTAAGGGGAACTTCCCTAGATATACATTCTGGTCTGGTGGGAAAGTCAGTTTGTGAGAGGGCAGTGAAGCAGGAAGATGTGCCAAGTGGGAGCTCCCTGTCAGAGAGGGCTAGAGAGAGATTGCCAGAAGGGAGCTCGTAGAGGAACATCAGCTAGGCAGAGTTGGTATGAGAGGAGTGTAGCTGAGCAGACGTGGGAGTCTGCAGCTCCTGGCAGAAAGAGAGACAAACGACTGAGGGGCTGTGCAGCCATGAGAAAGAGCTGCAGCTCCTGGACAGAGAAAACACAGAAAGATGAATAGACTTGTAGTGAGCATGCAGGAGAGTGAAGAACAGGAGAGTAACAACTGGGGAGGACAACTGCGATTCTGCTGCCTCCCTGCGGAGTGCAGATTCTGGTAGCCAGAAGACTGAGGTTGTGTCGGACTCTAAGAGGCACAGCAGAAACCGGCAGGACAGCTGGACTACATGTAACCTGTCCACCCTAACACCCAGGAGGCACAGTGGCACATAGAGCCCGGGTTGTGATAGAGACCCTGTAAAAAGGCACGAGTCACCTGTCATATGAGTTTGTGTCCCACCTTTATGGAGGACAGAAAGAACTATGAGGACCTTGATAGAAGCCACAGGCAACAAGGGACTACACCAAAGCGCTGGTAGGAAGGCTTTCATCTCCGCCTGGTAGAGGGGACTCTGAACGTGCTTCCAAGCCCTACCTGTACCTGTGATCTGGTGCCCTGGACTGCAGTTGCCTGATGCCTTCAGTAAACAAGATAAAGAGACTGCAAACCTGTGTCCTCCGTTTCTTACCGCACCACCCACCATCTTCACTTACACACCAGTAGGCCTGGGGACCCAACTTCACCTGTGGGAAGTTATACCATCTAGCTGCCATAACATCACCCCAGAGGACCCTTTTAAGCAACATTGGTCCCCATTGTCCGAATACTACAGGTGGCACCATGAACACAAACTTTATTCTAAACCCCTTTGACATTCCCTTTTACTTGGGCACCAAGGGCCATGGACCGGGTTGCCGCCACCGTGACATCCCCTTTAAGTACCAGACCCGGTACCCCACAGCCCTGGTGGGCGACTCAACTTGCCATCACGAACAAGATGGACCGACCCATTGAAATGGGTCCTGTGCACCATGGATTGTAATGGACTGTGTAAAATTGTTTAATGGCCGCCATAATTGCACCACGAGGTGGATAGAGAATGAGGGGGATGTGTTGCCATGGGTGGAGCTCAAGAACTGGCGTGAAAGCTGGATTCACCTCCTACAGAGACTTTAATGCCAGCAGAACATGTCCATCAGGAGGACAGATCCGCCCCCGGAGATAGCCAGTGGGAAAGTGGAGTAGAGACCGCCCTGAAGGAAAAAGGAGGAAGATGTGGGAAAGCGTGGCCACAGCATGGCTGCACGCTACCCCATGAGACCAATTGCAGACAGTAGTGGAGAGCCGCCGGGACCTGCCGACACCAGAGAGGATGTCCCCTGTCAGCAACAAGAAATCCCGGACCTGATGACCACCTTGGATCCAGAGCCTCTCGGTGCAGTGATGGAGGAGCTGGCCTGATGAATCCTGCGGGCCCAGATGACAGCGGTGGCCACATGGAAGGAGTCCCTGATCCGGAGGATGACAGACAAACAGCAGCGGAACTTACCACCAGTGCTCACAACCCCGGCAGAGCCAGAAAGAGCGGCACTGCTGAAAAAGATGGCGGCGCCGACAGAAGACCTGGAGCCCGCACCTTTGACCCCAGTGGAGCCGGAAAGTGAGACGCTGCCAATGGAGATGACAACACCGCAGCACTAGGCCCTGCAACCAGCGCACCTGACTCCAGTGGAGGCAGAAAAGGACACTGGCACCGGAGAAACAGGTATGAAAACTGCCCCGGTAGCTGAGGAAACCCTGGTGGGACCCCTAGCACCCCCGCCAACTTTAACGCCTGGCCATGTAGTAACCACTACAGTAAACTGGGATCGCATGACAGATCTGGGGGATAAGCTTACCGACCCAATGGTACCTGAACCCTCACCCCTGAAAGCATTTAGACAGAAAGAGAACATACTCTGGAGGCACCCTAAAACGGACACTAATGGGATTTCCTGTAGAGGTCCAAGCAGCAGCTAACCATGTGGAAATAATGGAAAAAGAGGAATACTGCAGACAGCAATGCCTGGACCAGCAGGCAGACCAAAGCTCAGACCCCAGATACTGGACTAAAACCATTTGAGTCACCTGTTGTGACATTTGCAGAAAGGTTTTCTTGGTCAGGGAGTGATAACAGCCGCCCAGAGCTACCCTGGCAAAGGAGATAAACAGTTTTGATTCCAAGTTTGAATATGACTGTGAATAGTTAAAAGTTAACCTGGTGAGGTTTCTGCATTGAAAGTTCGTTTATTTGAAAACAAGATAAGTAAAAGCAGTCAGAGGGGAGCGCAGAGGAATTGACCCAGGGAAGGGGAGATGAAAGGGAGTTGTCGAGCACCACCGCAGCTCCAGCTGAATACCTCCAAAGGAGGATAAGAGCATGTGTCAAACAGATATCAGTCCCAGGAACGCTGAAGGAAACTCAGACAACATATGTCGTTTGCCACAACGCGTTTCAACGGTAAACACCGTCTTCTTCAGGTGGGAGAAGAAGACGGTGTTTACCGTTGAAACGCGTTGTGGCAAACGACATATGTTGTCTGAGTTTCCTTCAGCGCTCCTGGGACTGATTTCTGTTTGACACACGTTTATTTGAAAAGACACTGCGGCCATGGACAGTGAATGGTCCACAAATTGTTATGTAAATAGTTGGCACCTTCTAGGTGCCCCTTTGGTTCTACCCACATTGCCAGCATGGGTAGGGCCTTGTTTGTTCCACAGACCTAAAGAGAAAAACCGTCTGGCATGGCTGAACACTTCGTCTGGATATACGCCTTGAAGCCCGTCCAAAATCTACGTTGATGGTTTGTGACGGTTCTCCCACATCATTGTTGTTATTGGTGCACAAGGACACCCTGTTATTGAAATGTTTGCACTTTTCTGCATTTTGTAAATATGTTATGTAACATTCAAGAAACAGTATCTCCCATAAAGGGAAGCCAAAGTTTCATATCCAT